>NW_019942789.1:121975-138070 GCF_002910315.2 Salvelinus sp. IW2-2015 | reverse complement strand
GAATGGTTTACTGATGTTACCACTTACTTCCTGTCTCCCAGGGTGATGAGAGAATGGTTTACTGATGTTACCACTTACTTCCTGTCTCCCAGGGTAATGAGAGAATGGTCTTACGTAGTGATAGTGTTCACAATCCAATGTGAGAGTCTCTGCTTCGATAGGCTCTGGCCCACAACTCTCTCACCACCATAGCAAAAATGAATAGAGGATCAGACTGTCATATTGCCTGTGTGCCTGACCGGGCACAGCACACTGGCAGAAACACCCAGCTCACACGCAGCTGCAGGACAAATGTAAGGTTCACATGTCTGTCAGACAGGACCTTTTAGCTAAAATGAGGGCTTAAGACAGAGGATGATACTCCTCGTCTGATCCCTTTCAGTGCTCACTGAAAAAGCATAAAAGTTCACACCCTCTTAGTGGAGGTAACAGCTTCAAAGACATCGACTCTAGGGGCTCGAGGGCCTGAGACGGAGAGTGGCCTGAGATGGAGAGTGACCTGAGACGGAGAGTGGCCTGAGACGGAGAGTGGCCTGAGACGGAGAGTGGCCTGAGTGGCCTGAGACGGAGAGTGGCCTGAGACGGAGAGTAGCCTGAGACGGAGAGTGGCCTGAGACGGAGAGTGGCCTGAGACGGAGAGTGGCCTGAGACAGAGAGTGGCCTGAGTGACCTGAGACAGAGAGTGGCCTGAGACGGAGAGTGGCCAGTGGAACCAACAGTGAAGTCACCGTCAGTAGGCTGAGTAGCTGTTGGCACTCTTAACAGCTGGTCCGAGCCAGAAATGGTTGAGGTAGGATAGGATTTTGTTATTCTCACCTGAGGGAGAAGAGCCCTCATGAGCGGCTCCCGAGTGGCATAGCGGTCTAAGGCACTGCATCTCAGTGCTAGAGGCGTCACTACAGACCCTGGTTCGATTCCAGGCTGTATCACATCCGGCCGTGATTGTGGTACTTTTGGGTACTTCATATTATCACAGGTGTTTGTAATCATCTCTGGCCCTCTGTGTGGCCTTATCACATGTAAAATAAATGAAATAATTAAATATATATTTTTAAAATATAAAATAGAATGACAAAGCTGTTAAACATGATCCTAAATAGAAACTTGGTGTTTAATATGGGCGTTTCAGCTCATCCTTTATATATTTGGGACACTTATTTATTTTACTATGTTAATATGTATTTGTTGTCCATTTTTTGGCGTCAAACTGGTGGCAGTTATGAACAGTCAATAGTTGGACGAGTTAAATCGACAAAAAAAATGCCATTGTTGATAAGATGTTTTTGAATTTTATTAATTGTACTATCACCTCGACCCATATGATCGATCTACTAGAAACTCATGACAATATGGACACAGATACGGCAAATGAACAGTATATATTAATACAAAATGTAAAGTCTAAATGACCAAAGTTACAATAGATATTTTTTAATTGTACCTTTATTTAACTAGGCAAGTCAGTTAAGAACAAATTCTTATTTTCAATGACGGCCTAGGAACAGTGGGTTTAACTGCCTTGTTCAGGGACAGAACGACAGATCTGTACCTTGTCAGCTCAAGGATTCGAACTTGCAACCTTTCGGTTACTATCCCAACGCGCTAACCACTAGGCTACCCTGCCACCCCTTCACCTAGATATCCAATAGATTTTCTGTTAACTACCAAAATTACTGAAGATTCCAGTAACTTCAGTAAATTACCGGTAGCTTTGCAACCCTAATGGGGACTCTTCTTGCCGCTCAGCAAGCATGTCAGCCGGGGGACGGAACATAGTTATAAATTTGTACACTCCAAATTGACCGCAAGAATACCAAACAGATATAGTATGTGGGGGAAAAAAAGAAGAATCATTTCAAACCATGATAACACTGGGGATAAGATCCAGCCAGGTTACCCGTGATACAAATCAGTATTCGACTGCCATGATTGTCGGGAGATGATGTGGAAATCGGCCACTAGAGGCAACAGTGAGCGATGTTACCTTCAAGTAGGTTTGGGTTGTGGACGGGGATGGCGGATGGGACTAAACGTCTGCCTCTGATTCCAAAGGTTACAAGTTCGAATTTCTGTGATGTTTTAAGCCTATCCCAAACCTTAACCCTTACCTTAACCATTCAGCATTAATACCTCAACTTAACCTTAAACACTTCCATATTTTACGTACGCAACAACTTCCAAATTTAACATTTAAGAAACATTCTGACGTGAGACCGTGAGAACTAGTTGATATGCATACATGTACAGTACTGGTCAGAAGTTTGGACACACCTACTCATTCAAGGGTTTTTCTTTATTTTACTATTTTCTACATTGTAGAATAATAGTGAAGATATTAAAACTATGAATTAACACATTTGGAATCATGTAGTAACCAAAAAAGTGTTAAACAAATCAAAATATATTCTAGATTCTTCAAAGTAGCCCCCCTTTGCCTTGAAGACAGCTTTGCACTCTTGGCATTCTCTCAACCAGCTTCACATGGAATACTTTTCCAACAGTCTTGAATGAGTTCCCACATATGCTGAGCACTTGTTGGCTGCTTTTCCTTCACTCTGCGGTCCAACATATCCCAAACCATCTCAATTGGGTTGAGGTCGGGTGATTGTGGAGGCCAGGTCATTTGATGCAGCACTCCATCACTCTCCTTCTTGGTCAAATAGCCCTTACACAGCCTGGAGGTGTGTTGCGTCATTGTCCTGTCGAAAAACGAATTATAGTCCCACTAAGAGAAACCAGATGGGATGGCGTATCGCTGCAGAATGCTGTGGTAACCATGCTGGTTAAGTGTGCCTTGAATTCTAAATAAATCCCTGACAGTGTCACCAGCAAAGCACCCCCACACCTCCATGCTTCACAGTGGGAACCACACAAGCAGAGATCATCCGTTCACCTACTCTGCCTCTCACAAAGACATGGCAGTTGGAATCAAAAATCTCAAATTTGGACTCATCAGACCAAAGGACAGATTTCCACCGGTCTAATGTCCATTGCTCGTGTTTCTTGGCCCAAGCAAGTCTCTTCTTCTTATTGGTGTCCTTTAGTAATGGTTTCTTTGCAGCAAGTCGACCATGAAGGCCTGATTCACACGGTCTTCTCTGAACAGTTGATGTTGAGATGTGTCTGTTACTTGAACACTGAAGCATTTATTTGGGCTGCAATTTGAGGTGCAGTTAACTCTAATGAACTTATCCTCTGCAGCAGAGGTAACTCTAGATCTTCCTTTCCAGTGGTGGTCCTCATGAGAGCCAGTTTCATCATTGCGCTTGAGGGTTTTTGCAACATCCCTTGAAGAAACTTTTAAAGTTCTTGAAATTTTCCGGATTGACTGACCTTCATGTCTTAAAGTAATGATGGACTGTCATTTCTCTTTGCTTATTTGAGCTGTTCTTACCATAATATGGACATGATATTTTACCGAATAGGGATATATTCTGTATACCACCCCTACCTTGTCACAACACAACTGATTGGCTCAAATGCATTAAGTTCTTATGGCTGCAGGGGCAGTATTGAGTAGCTCGGATGAAAGGTGCACAGAGGTGCCCAGAGTAAACTGCCTGCTCCTCAGTCCCAGTTGCTAATATATGCATATATGCATATTATTAGTATTGGATAGAAAACACTCTGCAGTTTCTAAAACTGTTTGAATGATGTCTGTGAGTATAACAGAACTCATATGGCAGGCAAAAACCAGAGAAAAAAATCCAACCAGGAAGTGGGAAATCTGAGGTTTGTAGGTTTTCAACTCATCGCCTATCGAATACACAGTGGGATATGGGTCATGTTGCACTTCCTACGGCTTCCACTAGATGTCAACAGTCTTTAGAACCTTGTCTGATGCTTCTACTGTGAAGTGGGGCTGAAGGAGAGGGGATTGAGTAAGGTCTATCATGACCTGAACATGCGCTGACCATGCGCATTCATGTGAGAGCGAGCTCTGTTCCATCGCACTTCTGAAGACAAAGGAATTCTCCGGTTGGAACATTATTGAAGATTTATGTTAAAAACATCCTAAAGATTGATTCAATACATCGTTTGACATGTTTCTACTGACTGTTACGGAACTTTTTGACATTTCGTCTGCTTTTAGTGAACGCGCTTCGTGACTTTGGACTTGTTTACCAAACGCGCTAACAAAGTAGCTATTTGGACATAAATGATGGACATTACCGAACAAAACTAACATTTCTTGTGGAAGTGGGAGTCCTGGGAGTGCATTCCGACGAAGATCAGCAAAGGTAAGTGAAGATTTATAATGCTATTTATGACTTTTGTTGACTCCACAATTTAGCGGGTAACTGTATGGCTTGCTTTTGTGGCTGAACGCTGTTCTCAGATTATTGAATATTGTGCTTTTGCAGTAAAGCTTTTTTGAAATCTGACACAGCGGTTGCATTAAGAACAAGTGTACCTTTAATTCTTTGTAAAACACGTATCTTTCATCAAAGTTTATGATGAGTATTTCTGTTATTTGATGTGGCTCTCTCTGGATATTTTGGAGGCATTTCTGAACATGGCGCCAATGTAAACTGAGGTTTTTGGATATAAATATTAACTTTATCGAACACAACATATATGTATTGTGTAACATGAAGTCCTATGAGTGTCATCTGATGAAGATCATCAAAGGTTAGTGATTAATTTATCTCTATTTCTGCTTTTTGTGACTCCTGTCTTTGGCTGGAAAAATGGCTGTGTTTTTCTGTGATTTGGCAGTGACCTAACATAATCGTTTGTGGTGCTTTCGCTTTAAAGCCTTTTTGAAATCGGACACTGTGGTGGGATTAACAAGAAGTGTATCTTAAAAATGGTGTGAATTACTTATATGCTTGAGGAATTTCAATTATGAGATTTCTGTTGTTTGAATTTGGCGCCCTGCACTTTCACTGGCTGTTGTCATATCATCCCGTTAACGGGATTGCAGCCCTAAGAAGTTCAAGGTAAGAAATTCCACAAATTAACATTTAACAAGGCCCACCTGTTGATTGAAATGCATTCCAGGTGACTAACTCATGAAGCTGGTTGAGAGAATGCCAAGTGTGCAAAGCTGTCATCAAGACAAAGGGTGGCTACATTGAAGAATCTCAAAAATAAAAAAATATTTTGATTTGTTTAACACTTTTGGTTACTATATGATTCCATTGTATTATTTCATAGTTTTGAGGTCTTCACTATTATTCTACAATCTAGAGTAGGTGTATCCAAACTTTTAACTACTAAATCTATTTACATGTGGGAATACTTGGGAATAGATTCCCTAAATTAATAAAATAAATATCCAACAACGAACCCCAAAAAATACAATTCTATATATTATCTTGTTTTGCTCAGAAAACTTGGGGACCAAATAAAACCACCAACGGGCCGCCTATTGGGAAACCTGCATCAGATCTGGACATCTTGTATCCATATCTGACTACGACATTGAGTGTTCACAACTCTCCAACACCATCCCTCAGTTGTTCACCTAACAAGTGGTGGTTGTCTGAACTGCAGATTGTTCATTTCATACACAAAGAGCAGCAACATTACCTGTTAGGTTCAGACAACAGCCCCATTATATCATTACTGTGACATTGGACTGAGCAGGATCAGGAGGACCAGCTAGAGTTGGTCCACAGGTGTATCTCAATACTCTCTTAGTCCCCTCTCTGTGTCCTCATTTATTTTCTTTTTGGATGTCTTTCACGTGTTAGCAAATTAGTCTTCTGAATGAATATATTATCAGACTAAGCAGCCATGTTGTTTCTGATTGACAAGTATTTTACCTTCACGTCACCACAGTCCTAAATGGTTTCTCTCCTGTGTGAATCAGTATATGTCTCCTTAGGTCCCTCCTCTGAATAAAGCTCCTCCCACAGTCAGCACAGCTAAATGGTTCTCTCCTGTGTGAGTCAGTTTATGCATGGTTAGGTGCCCCTTTCGATTGAAGCTTTCCCGCAGTCACCACAGGTGAATGGTTTTCTCTCCTGTGTGAGTCAGTTTATGCATGGTAAGGTGCCCCTTTCGATTGAAGCTTTTCCCGCAGTCACCACAGCTAAATGGTTTCTCTCCTGTGTGAATCAGTATATGTCTCCTTAGGTCCCTCTTCTGAATAAATCTCTTCCCACAGTCATCACAGGTGAATGGTTTCTCTCCAGTGTGAGTCAGTTGATGTTCAGTTAGATGCACCTTCGAATGAAGCTTTTCCCACAGTCACCACAGCTAAATGGTTTCTCTCCTGTGTGAGTCAGTTTATGTTCAGTTAGGCTCACCTTACGATTGAAGCTTTTCCCACAGTCACCACAGCTAAATGGTTTCTCTCCTGTGTGAGTCAGTTTATGAGTGGTTAGGTTCCCTTTGAGACGGAAGCTTTTCCCACAGTCACCACAGATAAATGATTTCTCTCTGGTGTGAGTCAGTTTGTGAGTGGTTAGGTTCCCTTTGAGACGAAAGCTTTTCCCACAGTCACCACAGGTGAATGGTTTCTCTCCTGTGTGAGTCAGTTTATGCCTGGTTAGGTGCGCCTTGCGAATAAAGCTTTTCCCACAATCACCACAGATAAATGCCTTCTCTCCTGTGTGAATCCTCATGTGCCTGGACAGAGGCATGAGATCCACTGGTTTAGAGTGACTTTCTCTGTTCTCCACAGTCTGGGTTTGGGGAAGAGTCAAGGACTGAAGTGGGTCCTCCAGATCACATTCACTTTTCAAACAGGAAGGAGTGAATATGGAGTCTTTGGTATCAAAGAGCCCTTGAAGCTGCTCTTCCTCCTGACTGGTCCTGACTTCCTCCTGTTCCTCTTTAATCTGTATGGTCTCTGGGTCCTCCTGTCCCAGACTGGGGCTCCACTCCTGCTCACAGTGCTGCTGCTCAGGGGGAACCTCCTCTTCAGAGACAGAGAGCTGCAGGGAGTCTGAATGGAAGGAGAGGAGGAGCAGAGGTTATTTATATACTACAGAATTAAATAGAACACTTGAATCACAAATGTGAATTATAGATCTCAATGATTTTTTTATTGAAAATGTCTTTACTGGTATTGATCCTAAATAATAACAGGAGCTAAAATAATGTGCAATACAGATAAATTGTTCTACTGCTCCCAAACTTGATATTTGAATAAAGCTTGTACACGTCCTAATAATGTGAAAGATTTCTCAGAAAACTAGATGTTTTGGTCACCGTATCCTTACTTCTATTATGACCTCACGGCGTTTAAGATGAGCAGAGTCAGGGGTCTACAGGACTGAAGCCGTACTCTGCCTACTGCCATCATCAATGTAATATTGAATTACTAGTGTGAACGTAAACGTACTCACCATCTCTAATGAAATGCATTGGAGTCAGAGAGGCTGTGTTACATAAGCTTCTGGATAATTATGAATGAATCTTCAATGACGACAAGTGAGAAAGTTAAAAGAAACAAAGATCATCACATCCCCCCCAGAATGCTGACCTCCCCTGTTATTGGGGAGGGGGGGTGTATGATCTTTATTCCTGATTTTGACGGATATTATCTTCATTATTCATGATTTATTCGTGATTATCCATAATCATAGTATCATCCACGTGAATGTATAAGTGTTCAGAAACATATTATATTCTTATTTACAACGTAAAAAATTACTGCAAAGGTACAATACATTACACTTTAAATGTTAGTCATTTAGCAGACGCTCTTATCTCCAGCAATTACAGGAGACATGAGGGTTAAGTGACTTGCTCAAGTACTCATCAACAGATCTTTCACATAGTCGGCTTGGGGATTCGATAGGCCACCTGTGGCTCCACATTATTCACCTTTCAGTTTCTGTACATACTAACCTATTCTACATAGTTGTATCTCCGGTGTGATCCGCAGCAGTCTCCGTAGCCGATCATTCTCCTCCTGGTACTCCGCTACTGCTTTCGCAAATTCCCCGGAAATCTCTGCACCAGCAAACGCCGTTAAACGCTCATATAAAAACTCTTGAAACGACTGTAGTTTAGACATTTTCAGTGGACTGAGAGTTGGGTGTTCAGCTAGTATGGGTTCTTGACGTGGGTCCTCCTGATCACATTCACTTTTCACACAGGACGGACTAAATATGAACTCTATGACATCAGGCTCCACCCCTTGAAGCTGCTCTTCCTCCTGACTGGTCCTGACTTCCTCCTGTTCCTCTTTAATCTGTATGGTCTCTGGGTCCTTCTGACCCAGACTGGGGCTCCACTCCTGCTCACAGTGCTGCTGCTCAGGGGGAACCTCCTCTTCAGAGACAGAGAGCGGCAGGGATTCTGGAGGGACAGAGAGGAGGAGCAGAGGTTACCATAGTCCCCAAATCCGGAACAAATTCAAGAAAGCGTACAGTATTATATAGAGCCATTGTTGCATGTAACTCTGTTCCATCTCAAATTGCTCAAATGAAAAGCAAACCTGGTTTAAAAAACAGATAAAGCAACACCTCACAACGTCTCTCCTCTACTTGACCTAGATATTTTTTGTGTATGTATTGATATGTAGGCTACGTGTGCCTTTTAAAAATGCTGATGCATTTGCAACAGCTAATGGTAATCTTAATAAAATACCAAATAACCACAGTATAAGGTATAACCATAAAACGGTCAAGCAAGGAAATGGTTCTAATCGTTTTTCCACCATTCATTTTTCCCCATAGGAGATTTTACAATAACTTAAAATAAGGGCTGTGTTTTGTGTAGGCTTACCCTTTACAATGACTTATAATAAGGAGGCTAACCCTGGCGTGACGTTTTGATAACCGTGTAAATCTCTCTAGGACAAGGTGACTTTTATTAATATATTCGCCTATATTTACCCCCCCCAAAATGAAATAACAATCAGCTCCTAATGTGGCTATCATAAAGAACTACAAACACCATGATGCTCTGGACGGGACTGCCGAATCGAGGCAAAGTAAAAAATCTATGGGTGAACTATCTAACGTCATCTAAAAGTAGTAATGAATAAACTGGCAAAAATGTATTTAAATGAACAATTCTGTGAACTATCTTGTACGAGTTTTAAAATGACAAAATACGTGTTAGCAAAGAAGTCAGCTATAGATGACGTGCAGCCGCTTGCTGGGATTTGTAGTTCCGCATGATGTCTACTTGGATGCTAATTAGCATTTTTTCGAATCTGAGCGTAAATAAAGCCGGATATCAGTGGAGGCTCCTCAGAGGAAGGGGAGGCCCATCCTCCTCAGTGAATTTCATTAAAAATTATGAAACTTTTTTTTTTTTTAAGTTATCCTATTAAGATAAAACTATAGTTAATATTTCCATGTCACCAAATAATTTATTTTAAAACTAAAGAGAGTCGCACACTCCATATATAAATTCTCAGTCATTTATTGGGTAAATCACCAACGTTTCAGCATCAATGTGCCTTCTTCAGGGTAATGTCATGAAAACTTGATATGATGTTCATAAGAAGTGTCTGAGATCAAAGTTAATATTCAGACCACTAAGGGACAATGTTTTTAGATAGGATATCCAGTAAGCCTCCCTTTGTAGTAGTAGGATCTCGATGTTACCTCCTCTCCTTGGTAGAGTAACTCAATGCCTGTGTATTTTTAGGGAGGATGGTTAGCGTCAACAAAGTGAGCTGCTACTGGATAGTCAATGTTCTTACACCTGATTCAGCTATGCGTGCTACTACGCTAGTTTCCATCCTCCTCTGGGTACATTGACTTCAATACAAAACCTAGAAGGTTCATGGTCCTCACCCCCCTTCTATAGACTTACACAGTAACAACTTCCAGGCGACGTCCTCCAACCTATCAGAGCTCTTGCAGCATGAACTGACATGTTGTTCACACAATCATAGGATCAGAGAATTAAACTAGTACTGAAAGCATAAGCTACAGCTAGCTAGCACTGCACTGCATAACATGTGGTGAGTAGTTGACTCAAAGAGAGAAAGACAATAGTTGAACACTTTTGAATGATTTTATATCTTCAAAAATGAAGGAGAAGAGAGGGAGAGCTGGCGAAATTTAGTCTATTTTTCACTTCCACTTAGCTAGCGAATGGAGCTAGCTAGTTAAGCCTACTCAAAACACCCAGCTCAAAAAGATATTAGTGTAACCAATGGCTAGCTAGTTAGCGGTGCGCGCTAATAGCGTTTCAATCGGTGACGTCACTCGCTCTGAGATCATGAAGTAGTTCTTTACCTTGCTCTGCAAGGGCCACGGTTTTTGTGGAGCGATAGGTAACGATGCTTCGTGGGAGGCAGTTGTTGATGTGTTCAGAGGGTCCCTGGTTAAAGCCCAGGTTGGGGCGAGGAGAGGGACAGAAGCAACACTGTTACATTAGCTAGCTGGCTATGGCTATCCAACCCTGGAACTCTTCCAAGTCAAGGTAAGCTTTTGGTTGTATAAATGTTTTGCCACTGGTGTCCTCCGGTGTAACTGCTAAACTGCTTGCTGACTACATGATTGTAGAGGGTTTACTAATGTGTTAGCTCTAGTAGCTATGTTGACTATGACGTTAGCTAATAATGGTGACAATGTAGGCTGTGTGTAGCAGTTAGCGGTTGTGATATGAAGGTTTGGCTTGGAAAGATTTTTTTGCCTGGTCACAGACAGCTGATGTGTTGTGCACTGAAGGGAAAAGGTGAGAGCACGTAAACGCGAGAAGGAATTATAGCTACAACGTTCAAAGTGATCATACTGTTTGTATGTTGCTGCTACGAAAGTGAACTGCGTTTGCGTGTAATCAGGGGTGTATTCATTCCGCAGATTCTGTTAAAAAACTTTATTAAACGGAAGCAAACGGAACAGGGATAAACATACCTGAATTTGTCCAATAGAAACTCTTGTTTGCAACTGTTGGACTAATGATTACACCCTAGATCAGCTAGATGCAGGCAAGAGTGTGCAAGGCGGTATTAAAATGTCTCGCTGTCTGTTACCTTGATTACACAAATTCTTCCCAACCTGTGCATCTGTGTTGTATACTATCATTCATAGGCTAGGCTACGTTGTAGCAACCTCATGATGGCTATAGGGAAAATGTGATTATCATGTAGTAACCTAAACCTATCAATGTTACATTGAGCTGGGTGAATGGAATATGAATGACAGTAACCTAAACCTATCACTGTTACATTGAACTGGGTGAATGGAATATGAATGACAGTAACCTAAACCTATCACTGTTACATTGAACTGGGTGAATAGGAAATGACAGTAAACACACCTATCACTGTTACATTGAACTGGGTGAATATGAATGACAGTAACATAAACCCATTAATGTTACATTAAACTGGGTGAATGGATATGAATGGAACAGTCATCCAATATGCTGTAATAGAAATAAGGCCGTAGCTCATTAAAAGCAAAAAAGAATTGATCCTACCACTCTTTAACACAGCCGACCTGCCAGTGGCGAATTTACATTTATCAGAAGTCACCTCTCGCTCTGAGAGAGATTTACATGGTTTCATAACACGTCACACCGGGGTAAGCCCTGCATTAAAACGCAGTCCTTATTCTTAAGTGTTTCTAAGATCCCCTGATGGTGGAAAAGAAGGTGGATAAAGCTGTATTAAACGCATTTCCCTGTTTGACCGCTCAGGTTTTTATGGGTATTGATTACACACCTTCCAGCTGTGGGTTTATGGGTATTATTACAGTCCTCCACTAGTGTGGCTCTATCAGGCTTTAGACATCAAGGGCTCTGTGGTTCAATTTTGAAATTTTTTAAGCCAGTAAATCAAGACTGGAGGCTAACTATTAATGCAGTTCCAATAATTAAAATCTAGAAATCCCATTTTCAATTACTTCTCTAGTAATTGAAGAGAGGCTATTTATTCCAAATTTGATTCCATCTTTTTGAATTTTAATATTAAAATCACTTCCTGTTTTTATGACAATGTTTTTGTATTAAGTTGCACGGTAAAGTTTTTAAATCATTCTGTCATCTATGTTTATGAAGTGTATCAGTAACACAATTAGTTTTATCAACTATATTAGTGTGTAGGAACATAGTAGAACTAGTCGTAACAGTAGTGCTATCAAGCTAAAGATCATCGTATTCATACTCTACTACTATAGTTGTATCTGCTGGTGTCCTGCCGTCGGCAGTAAGTCTCGGGCGTTAGCCGATCGTTCTCCTCCTGGTACTCTACTACGTTTTCTCAACTTCCCCGAAAATATCCACAGCAGCCGCCGTTTAAACGCTCCATTTAAAAACACACACAACATCTGTAGTTTAGACATTTTCAGTAAAATGAGACCTGGGTAGCCTATTCAGTTTAGTCAGTATGTCTTTCTTTACTCCCCACAAGGAACAGAAAAAAATAAAAAACTCGTTACCAATCCTACTTCCGTGTTCAAGTCAAGGAATCTTAGGACATTCTTTGTTCTAGTTGGTGACGAACCCAGAAACGCAACGGGCCGCCAGCTGGATGGGAGTTTACTGTGCAAGGCAGCCTACAGACCAGTAGTAAAGGAAAACGATGACTACATGTAGACAAATAGTGGTTATCAATAAGTACAGGATGATCTGGGAGAATCAATTCTTCCCCAGGAGTCAACAGTTTATCATTACTCCATACAAGATTAAATCAACATGATGAATGAGCAGCATTAGGTCAGAATTTATGAGAAATACTCTTGGAAATAGTCTTGGACAAATGCAAGGATGCCTTTTCTGGAATTGTTTTTAATTTCACGTATCAATTACATCAACCTGACCAAAATCAAATGATCAGATATTGCTGTTTCTAATGAAGGGAAAAAATTAAAAGACTTTGAACATCAGAACTGTGAAATTCCTACAATACTCTGTACTGTTTGATCTTACCTCGTCATTCAAATCAATTCAAACTTTATTTACATACATTGTTTTACAACATTAAGTCCATGGTACAGTAATCGTATTTATCTGAGGCCCATAGTATGAATGGTCTGGAGTTGCTTTCCTTTCCTAAGAGTGTTTGTCCACATTCTGCCTTTTTTATTCCCATCTTCTGAACAAAGATGTTATTCTATGGTCAGTTTTTCTATTTTTGTGGACAAATGTTTGAAGGTTTTTGCCATAAAAGGGGCAGGTGTAGGGTTCCCCCTTGGGGGTTCGAATCCAGTGGTGGGTTGCTGTCAAGTCCTACATGGTCGCTGCTTATGGCTGAGCTGTGGCTGTAGGCAATTGTTCTGATTATCTGGAATTTTGAAACCCTTTAGGTGGGTCACAGTGGCAAAATATTTGAGATCCACTGGTTTAGAGTCTCTCTCTGTCCTTCACAGTTTGGGTTTTGGGAAGAGTCAATCATTGAAGTGGGTCTTCCTGATCACATTCTCTTTTCACACAGGAAGGAGTGAAATTGAACTCAGTGATATCAGGCCCAAACTCTTGAATCTGCTCTTCCTTCTGACTGGTCCTGACTTCCTCCTGGTCCTGTTTAATCTGTGTGGTCTCTGGGTCCTACTGTCCCAGACTGGGGCTCCACTCCTGCTCACAGTGCTGCTGCTCAGGGGAACCTCTTCAGAGACAGTGAAGAGAGAGAGCTGCAGGGAGTCTGGAGGGAAGGAGAGGAGGGTAGAGGTTTACCTACGGTATATACCACAGAAGTAAATAGAACACCTGAATCATACAAGATTTCTATGATCTATACAGCCTTTAGATGTACCTGAGTGCAACAGCTAGATCAGCTTCCAAGTTTGTAGATTTTTACAAAGTCCATATTGTATATACAGAACACTAAACAGTAATTAAGAAAACAGACCTCTGTGTTAACATCCACACATATTATCCAGAATAATGAATGTTAGCACTTGGTGGGCCTATAGCTGCACCCCAAAAGAAGAGGCTTTAGATGAAGCAGGTGAACCTGCAACCACAACACTTCAACAGCGTTAAACATGAGATCCTCTAAGATGATCAGGAAATTGTTCTGAACACACAGCAACACCTCCACCAGAACACTTCAACAGCGTTAAACATGAGATCCTCTAAAATGATCAGGAATATGTCTCTGAACAACACAGCAACACCTCCACACGAACACTTCAACAGCGTTAAACATGAGATCCTCTAAGATGATCAGGAATATGTCTCTGAACAACACAGCAACACCTCCACCAGAACACTTCAACAGCGTTAAACATGAGATCCTCTAAAATGATCAGGAATATGTCTCTGAACAAACACAGCAACACCTCCACCAGAACACTTCAACAGCGTTAAACATGAGATCCTCTAAAATGATCAGGAATATGTCTCTGAACAACACAGCACACCTCCACCAGAACACTTCAACAGCGTTAAACATGAGATCCTCTAAGATGATCAGGAATATGTCTCTGAACAAACACAGCAACACCTCCACCAGAACATTACTGCATTTTCTGTAGATGTCATATCCCTGTATTGCTACTGTGTATCATCAAAGGAATAATCCTTAGTGAGTATCAGAGAATGGCAAATATATGAATGTTATCTGATGTTAGCAAGTTTATTGATTTCATTAACCTTATTTCTAAGGCTACATATATTAATATTGGAATTTTCTTCTCTTCCTGAGTAGCTTATCGTGCATTCGGAAAGTATTCAGACCCTTCCATTTCCAGATTTTGTTACGTTACAGCCTTGTTCTAAAATGGATTACATTTTAAAAATTCTCATCAATCTCACACAATACCCATAATGACATCATACAATACCCATAATGACAAGTATTTAGATCCTTTGCTTTGAGGACTCGAAATTGAGTCAGTTACATCCTGTTTCCATTGATAATCCTTGAGATGTTTCTGTAACTTGATTGGAGTCCACTTGTAGTAAATTCAATTGATTGGACATGATTTGGAAAGCACACACCTTTCTCTATTAGGTCCCACAGTTGACGGTGCATGTCAGAGCAAAAACCAAGCCATGAGGTCGAGGGAATTGTCCGTAGAGCTCCGAGACAGGATTGGAACCACAAAGACTCTTTTAGAGCTGGCCGCCCGGCCAAACTGAAGCAATGAGGGGGAGAAGGGCCTTGGTCAGGGAGGTGACCAAGAACCCGGTCACTCTGACAGAGCTCTAGAGTTCCTCTGTGGAGATGGGAGAACCTTCCAGAAGGACAACCATCTCTGCAGCACTCCACCAATCAGGCCTTTATGGTAGAGTGGCCAGACGGAAGCCACTCCTCAGTAAAAGGCACATGACAACCCGCTTGGAGTTTGCCAAAGGCACCTAAAGACTCCCCGACCATGAGAAACAAGATGCTCTGGTCTGATGAAACCAAGATTGAACTCTTTGCCCTGAATGCCAAGCTTCACGTCTGGAGGAGACCTGGCACCATCACTGCGGTGAAGCAAGGTGGTGGCAGCATCATGCTTGTGGGGATGTTTTTCAGCGCCAGGGACCGGGATTGTCAGGATTGAGGGAAAGATGAACGGAGCAAAAGTACAGAGAAATCCTTGATGAAAACCTGCTCCAGAGCGCTCAGGACTCAGACTGTGGCGAAGATTCACCTTCCAACAGGACAACGACCCTAAGCAACCAGCCAAGACAACGCTTCGGGACAAGTCTCTTGAATGTCCTTGAGTGGCCCAGCCAGAGCCCGGACTTGAACACAATCTAACATCTCTTTGGAGACCTGGAAATAGCTGTGCAGGCGACACTCCCCATCCAATCTGACAGATCTTGAGAGGATCTGCAGAGAAGAATGGAGAAAAACTCCCAAATACAGGTGTGCCAAGCTTGTAGCATCACCCAAGAAGACTCGAGGCTGTAATCGCTACCAAGTGCTTCAACCAAGTTCTGAGTAAAGGGTCTGAATACTTATGTAAATGTACTATTTCCACTATTATAATTTTTTATATACATTTTTCAAAATATGTTAAAAAACGTTTTTGCTTTGTCATTTTGGGGTATTGTGGTGTGTAGATTGATGAGGGGAAAAAACAATTTAATCCATTTTAGAATAAGGATATAACGTGACAAAAAGTAAAGGGGCTTGAATACTTTCCTAATGCCCTGTATATACTGTATATGTTAGGGCAGGGATTGGGGACATTGTCTGTGTAGTGTGTCGTCTTTCGGATGAGACATTTAACGGGTATCCTGACTCTCTGTGGTCAATAAAGATGCCATGCACTTCCATCCTCCCTCCCTGTA
>NW_019942789.1:88809-121950 GCF_002910315.2 Salvelinus sp. IW2-2015 | reverse complement strand
ATCGTTCTCCTCCTGGTACTCTACTACCGTTTTCTCAACTTCCCCGAAAATATCCACAGCAGCCGCCGTTTAAACGCTCCATTTAAAAACAACACAACATCTGTAGTTTAGACATTTTCAGTAAAATGAGACCTGGGTAGCCTATTCAGTTTAGTCAGTATGTCTTTCTTTACTCCCCACAAGGAACAGAAAAAATAAAAACTCGTTACCAATCCTACTTCCGTGTTCAAGTCAAGGAATCTTAGGACATCTTTGTTCTAGTTGGTGACGAACCCAGAAACGCAACAGGGCCGCCAGCTGGATGGGAGTTTACTGTGCAAGGCAGCCTACAGACCAGTAGAAGAGGAAAACGATGACTACATGTAGACAAATAGTGGTTATCATAAGTACAGGATGATCTGGGAGAATCAATTCTTCCCCAGGAGTCAACAGTTTATCATTACTCCATACAAGATTAAATCAACATGATGAATGAGCAGCATTAGGTCAGAATTTATGAGAAATACTCTTGGAAATAGTCTTGGACAAATGCAAGGATGCCTTTTCTGGAATTGTTTTTAATTTCACGTATCAATTACATCAACCTGACAAAATCAAATGATCAGATATTGCTGTTTCTAATGAAGGGAAAAAATTAAACAGACTTTGAACATCAGAACTGTGAAATTCCTACAATACTCTGTACTGTTTGATCATTACCTCGTCATTCAAATCAAATCAAACTTTATTTACATACATTTTTTACAACATTAAGTCCATGGTACAGTATACGTATTTATCTGAGGCCCATAGTATGAATGGTCTGGAGTTGCTTTCCTTTCCTAAGAGTGTTGTCCACATTCTGCCTTTTTATTCCCATCTTCTGAACAAAGATGTTATTTCTATGGTCAGTTTTTCTATTTTTGTGGACAAATGTTTGAAGGTTTTGCCATAAAAGGGGCAGGTGTAGGGTTCCCCCATTGGGGGGTTCGAATCCAGTGGTGGGTTGCTGTCAAGTCCTACATGGTCGCTGCTTATGGCTGAGCTGTGGCTGTAGGCATTGTTCTGATTATCTGGAATTTTGAAACCCTTTAGGTGGGTCACAGTGGCAAAATATTTGAGATCCACTGGTTTAGAGTCTCTCTCTGTCCTTCACAGTTTGGGTTTTGGGAAGAGTCAATCATTGAAGTGGGTCTTCCTGATCACATTCTCTTTTCACACAGGAAGGAGTGAAATTGAACTCAGTGATATCAGGCCCAAACTCTTGAATCTGCTCTTCCTTCTGACTGGTCCTGACTTCCTCCTGGTCCTGTTTAATCTGTGTGGTCTCTGGGTCCTACTGTCCCAGACTGGGGCTCCACTCCTGCTCACAGTGCTGCTGCTCAGGGGGAACCTCTTCAGAGACAGTGAGAGAGAGAGCTGCAGGGAGTCTGGAGGGAAGGAGAGGAGGGTAGAGGTTACCTACGGTATATACCACAGAAGTAAATAGAACACCTGAATCATACAGATTTCTATGATCTATACAGCCTTTAGATGTACCTGAGTGCAACAGCTAGGATCAGCTTCCAAGTTTGTAGATTTTTACAAAGTCCATATTGATATACAGAAACACTAAACAGTAATTAAGAAAACAGACCTCTGTGTTAACATCCACACATATTATCCAGATAATGAATGTTAGCACTTGGTGGCCTATAGCTGCACCCCAAAAGAAGAGGCTTTAGATGAAGCAGGTGAACCTGCAACCACAACACTTCAACAGCGTTAAACATGAGATCCTCTAAGATGATCAGGAATATGTCTCTGAACAACACAGCAACACCTCCACCAGAACACTTCAACAGNACCTCCACCAGAACACTTCAACAGCGTTAAACATGAGATCCTCTAAGATGATCAGGAATATGTCTCTGAACAACACAGCAACACCTCCACCAGAAACATTACTGCATTTTCTGTAGATGTCATATCCCTGTATTGCTACTGCTGTATCATCAAAGGAATAATCCTTAGTGAGTATCAGAGAATGGCAAATATATGAATGTTATCTGATGTTAGCAAGTTATTGATTTCATTAACCTTATTTCTAAGGCTACATATATTAATATTGGAATTTTCTTCTTCTTCCTGAGTAGCTTATCGGTGCATTCGGAAAGTATTCAGACCCTTCCATTTCCAGATTTTGTTACGTTACAGCCTTGTTCTAAAATGGATTACATTTTAAAAATTCCTCATCAATCTACACACAATACCCCATAATGACATCACAATACCCCATAATGACAAGTATTTAGATCCTTTGCTTTGAGACTCGAAATTGAGCTCAGTTACATCCTGTTTCCATTGATAATCCTTGAGATGTTTCTGTAACTTGATTGGAGTCCACTTGTAGTAAATTCAATTGATTGGACATGATTTGGAAAGGCACACACCTTTCTCTATTAGGTCCCACAGTTGACGGTGCATGTCAGAGCAAAAACCAAGCCATGAGGTCGAGGGAATTGTCCGTAGAGCTCCGAGACAGGATTGGAACCACAAAGACTCTTCTTAGAGCTGGCCGCCCGGCCAAACTGAGCAATGAGGGGGAGAAGGGCCTTGGTCAGGGAGGTGACCAAGAACCCGGTCACTCTGACAGAGCTCTAGAGTTCCTCTGTGGAGATGGGAGAACCTTCCAGAAGGACAACCATCTCTGCAGCACTCCACCAATCAGGCCTTTATGGTAGAGTGGCCAGACGGAAGCCACTCCTCAGTAAAAGGCACATGACAACCCGCTTGGAGTTTGCCAAAAGGCACCTAAAGACTCTCCGACCATGAGAAACAAGATGCTCTGGTCTGATGAAACCAAGATTGAACTCTTTGGCCTGAATGCCAAGCTTCACGTCTGGAGGAGACCTGGCACCATCACTGCGGTGAAGCAAGGTGGTGGCAGCATCATGCTGTGGGGATGTTTTTCAGCGCCAGGGACCGGGATTGTCAGGATTGAGGGAAAGATGAACGGAGCAAAGTACAGAGAAATCCTTGATGAAAACCTGCTCCAGAGCGCTCAGGACCTCAGACTGTGGCGAAGATTCACCTTCCAACAGGACAACGACCCTAAGCACACAGCCAAGACAACGCTTCGGGACAAGTCTCTGAATGTCCTTGAGTGGCCCAGCCAGAGCCCGGACTTGAACACAATCTAACATCTCTTTGGAGACCTGGAAATAGCTGTGCAGCGACACTCCCCATCCAATCTGACAGATCTTGAGAGGATCTGCAGAGAAGAATGGGAGAAACTCCCCAAATACAGGTGTGCCAAGCTTGTAGCATCACACCCAAGAAGACTCGAGGCTGTAATCGCTACCAAAAGTGCTTCAACCAAGTTCTGAGTAAAGGGTCTGAATACTTATGTAAATGTACTATTTCCACTATTATAATTTTTTTATACATTTTCAAAAATGTATAAAAAAACGTTTTTGCTTTGTCATTTTGGGGTATTGTGTGTGTAGATTGATGAGGGGAAAAAACAATTTAATCCATTTTAGAATAAGGATATAACGTGACAAAAAAGTAAAGGGGCTTGAATACTTTCCTAATGCCCTGTATATACTGTATATGTTAGGGCAGGGATTGGGGACATTGTCCTGTGTAGTGTGTCGTCTTTCGGATGAGACATTTAACGGGTATCCTGACTCTCTGTGGTCAATAAAAGATGCCATGGCACTTCATCCCCCCTCCTCTCCCCTGTAACTATTACCCAGGTTGTTGCTGTAAATGAGAACGTGTTCTCAGTCAACTTACCTGGTAAAGTAAACATTTTTTATTTATTTATAACACACAAAGTATGACAAGAACATTATTTAGCTAATAGAGTCAGTCAATCAGGCTAATGAGTGTGTGTGTGTGTGTGTGTGTGTGTGTGTGTGTGTGTGTGTGTGTGTGTGTGTGTGTGTGTGTGTGTGTGTGTGTGTGTGTGTGTGTGTCTGTGTGTGGTGATGGTGATGTGGTGCAGAAGCTACTGACCCAGAAGCTAGATGGCAGACGAGCACACCGGGTTCCACTCCTATCAGCTAAAAACCATAAGAAGCGGGCTCCAGTGGCCACGCCATCACAACACTGGACAAATGAGCAGTGGAAAAACATCGCCTGGAACATGACAGTGAGTTCAGTTTACTTGACCTGACTGGTCAGTCTCCAGAGCTCAACCAATAGAACATAATGGGATGAGATGGAACGGGCTGTTGGCAGCAAGTCGTATATACAAGTAGTTATTACCATGCATGGTACCCCACATTGTACCTGTACATTTAATATATTCACTGATTATGTACTCTACCTTGGCAAATAAATGTGTAGTTCAGGTATAAATGTCTGTAACATTCTTTTTCAGTCAAGTCCAATACCAGGAGTATCACATTCCAGTCTTTGAATGATGCTGTGTCTTCATGTACAGTGGGGCAAAAAGTATTTAGTCAGCCACCAATTGTGCAAGTTCTCCCACTTAAAAAGATGAGAGAGGCCTGTAATTTTCATCATAGGTACACTTCAACTATGACAGACAAAATGAGGAAAAAAAATCCAGAAAAACATTGGTAGATTTTTTAATGAATTTATTTGCAAATTATGGTGGTAAATAAGTATTTGGTCTCCTACAAACAGCAAGATTTCTGGCTCTCACAGACCTGTAACTTCTTCTTTAAGAGGCTCCTCTGTCTCCCACTCATTACCTGTATTAATGGCACCTGTTTGAACTTGTTATCAGTATAAAAGACACCTGTCCACAACCTCAAACAGTCACACTCCAAACTCCACTATGGCCAAGACCAAAGAGCTGTCAAAGGACACCAGAAACAAAATTGTAGACCTGCACCAGGCTGGGAAGACTGAATCTGCAATAGGTAAGCAGCTTGGTTTGAAGAAATCAACTGTGGGAGCAATTATTAGGAAATGGAAGACATACAAGACCACTGATAATCTCCTCGATCTGGGGCTCCACGCAAGATCTCACCCCGTGGGGTCAAAATGATCACAAGAACGGTGAGCAAAAATCCCAGAACCACACGGGGGGACCTAGTGAATGACCTGCAGAGAGCTGGGACCAAAGTAACAAAGCCTACCATCAGTAAACACTACGCGCCAGGGACTCAAATCCTGCAGTGCCAGACGTGTCCCCTGCTTAAGCCAGTACATGTCCAGGCCTGTCTGAAGTTTGCTAGCGACATTTGGATGATCCAGAAGAAGATTGGGAGAATGTCATATGGTCAGATGAAACAAAATATAACTTTTTGTAAAAACTCAACTCGTCGTGTTTGGAGGACAAAGAATGCTGAGTTGCATCAAAGAACACCATACCTACTGTGAGAGGCATGGGGGTGGAAACATCATGCTTTGGGGCTGTTTTTTCTGCAAAGGGACCAGGACGACTGATCCGTGTAAAGGAAAGAATGAATGGGGCCATGTATCGTGAGATTGAGTGAAAACCACCTTCCATCAGCAAGGGCATTGAAGATGAAACGTGGCTGGGTCTTTCAGCATGACAATGATCCCAAACACACCGCCCGGGCAACGAAGGAGTGGCTTCGTAAGAAGCATTTCAAGGTCCTGGAGTGGCCTAGCCAGTCTCCAGAGCTCACACCCATAATCTTTGGAGGGAGTTGAAAGTCCGTGTTGCCAGCAACAGCCCCAAAACATCACTGCTCTAGAGGGAGATCTGCATGGAGGAAGTGGCCAAAATACCAGCAACAGTGTGTGAAAACCTTGTGAAGACTTACAGAAAACGTTTGACCTGTCATTGCCAACAAAGGGTATATAACAAAGTATTGAGATAAACTTTTGTTATTGACCAAAATACTTATTTTCCACCATAATTTGCAAATAAATTCATTAAAAATCCTACAATGTGATTTTCTGGATTTCTTTTTCTCATTTTGTCTGTCATAGTTGAAGTGTACCTATGATGAAAATTACAGGCCTCTCTCATCTTTTTAAGTGGGAGAACTTGCACAATTGGTGGCTGACTAAATAATTTTTTGCCCCACTGTATGTATTACAATTATACACTTCAACAGTGTTTACCGACCTGGGACGTCAATGGTTACACATTGTAACTTTGCAATAGACTAGAAACACGATTTAACTAGTTAAAGGCTGATTTGTAATTCATATATACAGAAATATAATTTAAACAGTACACTACACTTCTTAAACATCATGTAAATACTCTAAAACCGCTTCATCTCAATATTTAATTTCCTTCATTTGAATTGATCTGATAAATCAAATCAAATTGTATTTGTCACATGCGCCGAATACAACAGGTGTCGACCTTTCCGTGAAATGCTGAATACAACAGGTGTCGACCTTACCGTGAAATGCTGAATACAACAGGTGTCGACCTTACCGTGAAATGCTTACTTACAAGTCCTTATTAACCCACAATGCAGTTTAAAGAGTTTAGAAAATATTTACAAAATAAACTAGTGAGAAAATCAAAAAGTAACACAAGAAAATTAAATAACAATTTGTATTTATTGAACTTGGCAAGTCAGTTAAGAACAAATTCTTATTTACAATGATGGCCTAGGAACAGTGGGTTAACTGCCTTGTTCAGGAGCAGAT
Organism: Salvelinus sp. IW2-2015; assembly: GCF_002910315.2. Classification (NCBI taxonomy): domain Eukaryota; kingdom Metazoa; phylum Chordata; class Actinopteri; order Salmoniformes; family Salmonidae; genus Salvelinus; species Salvelinus sp. IW2-2015. The sequence goes on along the minus strand of NW_019942789.1, from coordinate 115,374 downwards.
TGACAGATTTTTACCTTGTCAGCTCGGGGATTCGATCTAGCAACTTTACAGCGAGTAGCAGCAGCAGTGTAAAAACAAAAGGATTGGTGTAATATTTCATCAAATGAGAGACTTCATTTCCACCAGTAGAGAATGTGAAACACTTTATTGAAAGTTCATTATCCAAAGGTTATAAATACATGCATTATAAATACTATAATTGTAATATTATATTATAAATACAAGTTCAATCTGTACTTGAATGCACATCTGGTGTGCATTATAAAACCAGAGGAAGAAAGAGGTGGCGAGAGAGAGGTGTAGAACACAGAAAGGGAAAGAGGTAAGAACAGGAGCAGGGAAGTCAGCATATGATTAATGAATCACAGTGCTACCCTAATATTATCTCAGTTCATCACAATTACATAATAGTGTCTCTAGTGGTGTCTCCTAACCAGCCTTGGGCTCCCAGTCGGCCCAAAGGTTATCTTAAGAGCGGGTGAGGTGGCGATGACGGGACTTGGGGTTGGCATCCTCTCTCACATCAAAACATAGCTGCAGACGAGAGACAGATGGAGAGAGAGAGCATGTTCAAGCCTTGTGTTTTTTTTATTCTAACACTGTCAGTCATCATAACCATAGGAGGTGTAATGCAAAACTGACCTGGGATCATTAACTCTGGGACTACTGCATCTATCTGTATTTCAATGTAAAGCACCTCTTTAATAATACTTCCTGTATAATATAAACTGACCTGGGATCATTAACTCTGGGACTACTGCATCTCTATCTGTATTTCAATGTAAAGCATCTCTTTAATAATACTTCCTGTATAATATAAACTGACCTGGGATCATTAACTCTGGGACTACTGCATCTCTATCTGTATTTCAATGTAAAGCATCTCTTTAATAATACTCCCTGTTGACCCGACCAAGTGACCTCTCACCTCTGATCATGCTGTGCCCTCTGTGTAGCCAGTTCAGATGAGGGAGGGGTTCACCGACACAGCTGATATAACCTAGAGGATTTAGGGAGAAGGGGAGAGATGGATAAAGTGAAGGAGAGACTGTTATCAGCTGATATAACCTAGAGGATTTAGGNGGAGAGATGGATAAAGTGAAGGAGAGACTGTTATCAGCTGATATAACCTAGAGGATTTAGGGAGAAGGGGAGAGATGGATAAAGTGAAGGAGAGAGACTGTTATCAGCTGATATAACCTAGAGGATTTAGGGAGAAGGGGAGAGATGGATAAAGTGAAGGAGAGAGACTGTTATTGAGAAAATAAGGTAGTTAAAGAGACAGTGTTCAACAGGAATCTGTGTGTGTGGTCTCACCTGGTGTCTACACTAAGTGGCTGGAAAAACATGCACAGACACACGAGGACAAACAATAGAGCATAGTTATAGATATAATGAAGTGTCTTACTATTCTTGAAACTAATCCTTGAAACATCCTGCAGAGCGGCAGACTTCTCCTCTGGCACACGGCGGCGAGCTGCAGATCCAACTTATGAAGGACACAGGTAAAAAAAAAAAAAATCAATATGGGTGACTTAAAATAGCCTGTTTTGTTTTTCTACAGACATCACACCCTCACCTGAGAGGTAGACATCAAAGGGAGAGAAACTGGGTATTGAATAACTGCAGTTGACATAGCTAAGTAAATGGAAGAATATTCTTATTGCAATGTGGATGGCTCTTAAAAGGAACAGCACCTTCTTCGAAAGAAGTAGGAGGTGAAGATCTCCCGCACACAGATTTCCTCTCTTGCTGCGTTGTTGGACCCCATCCTTGAAACATCCTGCAGACTTCTCCTCTGGCACACGGCGGCGAGCTGCAGATCCCCTCCTGGTCCTCGTGTCCATCCTCATGAAGTTATGAAGGACACAGGGAGCCCTCACACACCTGAATTCCTCCAGGAGGCAGTCCCAGATGACCCTGGTCACCCAACCTTGCAGTGCCCTACACGGTAACTGTAGGTAATCGTTTTGAATGAATCTCCAGTAACAAGGTATCTGTAGGAATATGGAAGATAATGTCATTCTTAGACTTTTACGTCACCAGGTCTTTGTGGATTACTAAAGTATAATATCTATTATAACAAATCCTGATAACATTGGATTGATAGATGCATGTGCATGTGTAGCATGTGACAATAACATGCTCATATCAAGGATAGCATCACAAATGAATAAATAAATACCAGCTGTGTAGTTCTACCCGAAACGTTTGACCCAAGTTAAACAATTTAAAGGCAATGCTACCAAATACTAATTGAGTGTATGTAAACTTCTGACCCACTGGGAATGTGATGAAAGAAATAAAAGCTGAAATAAATATTTCTCTCTACTATTATTCTGACATTTCACATTCTTAAAATAAAGTGGGGATCCTAACTGACCTAAGATAGGGAATTTGTACTAGGATTAAATGTCAGTAATTGTGAAACTGAGTTTAAATGAATTTGGCTAAGGTGTATGTAAACTTCCGACTTCAACTGTATATACTGTATTTGCCATTGCCGCTCGACCATCGCTCATCCATATATTTTTATGTACATATTCTCATTCACCCCTTTTTAGATTTGTGTGTATTAGATAGTTGTTGGGGAATTGTTAGATTTTGTGGTAGATATTACTGCGCTGTCAGAACTAGAAGCACAAGCATTTCACATCTGCTAACCATATGTATGAACTGAAATGAAAGACAACTCATTGTAACATAGACGACTTCAGAAAGCTGCAACAGCTTGGGACTTCATTCTCAAATCAAATAACATTTTATTGGTCACATACATAAGTATTCTAATATATTATAACGTATTCCCCACATGTAGTTATCTATTTCCATTATCACTACCAGTCTGTACCTTGTAGTTTACGCTCCATCCACATAGAGGCGATGTGCTGTGGTTATGGGCTTGCAACCCGCTGAAATAAACAGAAGGAAAATGCGGAAGTGAAATTACGAAGGGGATTCGTTTTTTTGTGACCACTTTTCTTTCCTCGTGGAAGAAGCTACCAGCTGAATAGCTAACTAACTAGCTAACTAGCTACCAGTCAACTTAAAATGTCTGAACAACAGTCGTTTCATGTGTTTTTAAATGAGCGATTAACGGCGGCAGCTGTGGAGATTTTCGGGGAAGTTGAGAAAACGGTACTGAAACACCAGGAGGAGAATGATCGGCTACGGAGACTGCTGCGGGGGACACCAGAGATGAAACTACGTGGAATAGGTTAGTATGTAGATCTAATACCTAGCTAGCTACGGTTCTACTTAGTTAATAAACTGTTTTATCCATTTTTAAAGAACTTAAAAAAAAAAATGTAACTAAGATTATCCGGGCGTGATTCAAAAGTTATCTGTCAAGATAACACCGGAGGTAAAACTATGTATAACAAGTATGTATGTACAGAAACTGAAAGGTGAATAATGTGGGGCCACAGGTGGCCTATCGAATCCCCAAGCCGACTAGGTGAAAAATCTGTCCATGAACACTTGAGCGAGTTACTTAACCCTCATGTCTCCTGTAATTGCTGGAGATAAGAGCGTCTGCTAAATGACTAACATTTCAAGTGTAATGTATTGTACTTTTGGAGTCATTTTTTAAATTGTAAATGAGAATATAAATGTTTCTGAACACTTATACATTCACGTGGCTGCTACTATGATTATGGATAATCACGAATAAATAGTGCAAAATGAGATTAATGTGTGTAAGGAATATGGGATCAAATACTACACTTCTGACTACTGTAATACACTAAGTCACTTTATCCAAACGCTTATGACTTCACATTGGGGTTTAGATACATAAGGTTATTTGATTTCTAAATGGTAAAACAGATGTTATGAACATTTGATCTCAAATCCCAAATTCTGGAGTATGGAGCCACATTTGTAAATGTTAGTTTCACTGTGTAAATAAATACATAGGGGAGTGTAAACCTCTGCTCCTCCTCTCCTTCCCTCCAGACTCCCTGCAGCTCTCTGTCTCTGAAGAGGAGGTTCCCCCTGAGCAGCAGCACTGTGAGCAGGAGTGGAGCCCCAGTCTGGGACAGAAGGACCCAGAGACCACACAGATTAAAGAGGAACAGGAGGAAGTCAGGACCAGTCAGGAYGAAGAGCAGKTTCAAGGGCGCTTTGATACCAAAGACTCCATATCCACTCCTTCCTGTGTGAAAAGTGAATGTGATCAGGAGGACCCATGTCAAGAAGCCGTACGAGCTGAATACCCAACTCTCAGTCCACTGAAAACATCTAAACTACAGTTGTTCTGTGTGTTTTTAAATGAATGTTTAACGGCATCTGCTGCTGTGGAGATTTTTGGTGCGGTTGAGGAAACTGTAGCAGAGTACCAGGAGGAGAATGATCTGCTACGGAGACTGCTGCGGATCACACCAGAGATAAAACTACGTAGAATAGGTTAGTATGTAGATCTACTACCTAGCTAGCTACGGTTCTACTTAGTTAATAAACTGTTTCATCCATTGAGTTGCAGTAATCCCGTCTGGATTACTGCAACTCGCTGTTGGCTGGGCTCCCTGCCTGTGCCATTAAACCCCTACAACTCATCCAGAACGCCGCAGCCCGTCTGGTGTTCAACRTTCCCAAGTTCTCTCACGTCACCCCGCTCCTCCGCTCTCTCCACTGGCTTCCAGTTGAAGCTCGCATCCGCTACAAGACCATGGTGCTTGCCTACGGAGCTGTGAGGGGAACGGCACCTCCGTACCTTCAGGCTCTGATCAGGCCCTACACCCAAACAAGGGCACTGCGTTCATCCACCTCTGGCCTGCTCGCCTCCCTACCTCTGAGGAAGTACAGTTCCCGCTCAGCCCAGTCAAAACTGTTCGCTGCTCTGGCACCCCAATGGTGGAACAAACTCCCTCACGACGCCAGGTCAGCGGAGTCAATCACCACCTTCCGGAGACACCTGAAACCCCACCTCTTTAAGGAATACCTAGGATAGGATAAAGTAATCCTTCTAACCCCCCCCCCCCCCTTAAAAGAGTTAGATGCACTATTGTAAAGTGGTTGTTCCACTGGATATCATAAGGTGAATGCACCAATTTGTAAGTCGCTCTGGATAAGAGCGTCTGCTAAATGACTTAAATGTAATTGTTAAAGAACTGTTTTTTTTTTATGTAACTAAGATTATCCGGGCGTGATTCAAAAGTTATCTGTGAGGAAAATATTATTGAAATAGCTTATATAGCACAGCCTCTCTTACTCCAATGCATTTCATTAGAGATGGTGAGTACGTTTACGTTCACACTAGTAATTCAATATTACATTGATGATGGCAGTAGGCAGAGTACGGCTTCAGTCCTGTAGACCCCTGACTCTGCTCATCTTAAACGCCGTGAGGTCATAATAGAAGTAAGGATACGGTGACCAAAACATCTAGTTTTCTGAGAAATCTTTCACATTATTAGGACGTGTACAAGCTTTATTAAAATATCAAGTTTGGGAGCAGTAGAACAATTTATCTGTATTGCACATTATTTTAGCTCCTGTTATTATTTAGGATCAATACCAGTAAAGACATTTTCAATAAAAAAATCATTGAGATCTATAATTCACATTTGTGATTCAAGTGTTCTATTTAATTCTGTAGTATATAAATAACCTCTGCTCCTCCTCTCCTTCCCTCCAGACTCCCTGCAGCTCTCTGACTCTGAAGAGGAGGTTCCCCCTGAGCAGCAGCACTGTGAGCAGGTGTGGAGTCCCAGTCTGGGGCAGGAGGACCCAGAGACCACACAGATTAAAGAGGAACAGGAGGAAGTCAGGACCAGTCAGCAGGAAGAGCAGCTTCAAGGGCTCGTTGATACCAAAGACTCCATATTCACTCCTTCCTGTGTGAAAAGTGAATGTGATCAGGAGGAATCACTTCAGTCCCTGACTCTTCCCCAAACCCGGACTGTGGAGAACAGAGAGAGAGACTCTAACCCAGTGGATCTCAAACCTTTTGGCACTGTGACGCACATTAAGGATCTCTACATTCCCTGTGATGCTCCAGATAATCAAAACAATACCTCCAGCCACAGTTCAGCTGTAAGCAGCTACACAGTAGGACTTGACAGCAGTCCACCATTGGATCCCAGTCCACCATTAGAGAAACACTGTTCCAAACCCAGCACCACAGCTAGAAAAACTCACCACTGCCGTGACTGTGGTGAAACATTTGCTCTGAAAGCTGACCTGCAGAGACATGTGACTCTCTTCAGTAAGATACCCAGTGATTGTAGTTCCTGCCAAAACCGCTACAAGTCCACCTGTAAACTAAAGGCCCATGTCCGACTCTGTCACAGTTGGAAACCCTGCACCTGCCCTGTTTGTGGAAAGACCTTCAAACACAAAAGAGTTCTGTCCAGGCACATGAGGATTCACACAGGAGAGAAACCATTTAGCTGTGGTGACTGTGGGAAAAGCTTCAATCGCAAGGATACCTTAACTAAGCACAAATTGACTCACACCAGAGAGAAACCATTTAGCTGTGGCAACTGAGGGAAAAACTTAAATCAGAAACAACATGGCTGCTCAGTCTGATAATATATTAATTCAGAAGACTAATCTGCTAACACGTGAAAAACATCCACAAAGAAAGTAAATGAGGACACAGAGAGGGGACTAAGAGAGTATTGAGATACACCTGTGGACCAACTCTAGCTGGTCCTCCTGATCCTGCTCAGTCCAATGTCACAGTAATGATATAATGGGGCTGTTGTCTGAACCTAACAGGTAATGTTGCTACTCTTTGTGTATGAAATGGACAATCTGCAGTTCAGACAACCACCACTTTTTAGGTCAACAACTGAGGGATGGTGTTGGAGAGTTGTGGCCCGTGGGTAATTTTTATTTGGCCCAAAGTTTTCTGAGCAAAACAAGATAATCTATAGAATTTTTGTATTTATTTTTTATTCGTTGTTGAACTTTTTTTTTTAATTAATTGAGGGATTATGTTCCCAAGTATTCCCATGTGTAACTAGATTTACAGTATCAGTCAAAAGTTTGGATATGCCTACTCATTCAAGGGTTTTTCTTTATTTTGACTATTTTCTACATTATAGAATAATAGTGAAAACAAACTATGAAGTAACATATGGAATCATGTAGTAACCAAAAGTGTTAAATCAAAATATATGTAATATTTGAGATTCTTCAAATTAGCCACACATTTTTTGTATCCTGGGGAGTAGTGATTGGATAAGGGGGATGTTTTGTAACCAGGGGAGTAGTGATTGGATAAGGGGGATGTTTTGTAACCAGGGGAGTAGTGATTGGATAAGGGGGATGTTTTGTAACCAGGGGAGTAGTGATTAGATCAGGGGGGGGGGTGTAACCAGGGGAGTAGTGATTGGATAAGGGGGATGTTTTGTAACCAGGGGAGTAGTGATTGGATAAGGGGGTATTCCTGTATTGTGTGAATCAGATGTAACTGGTTGTGGGAGGAGTTTACAAGCGAGGCTGGACTGTATATAAGTCATTGTTGTTAAGTTATTTTTCTTTGTCTGCAGACGGCCTGTTTTTAGAACCTCTCTCTCTCTGGGGCCCTTTTGATAAATATTCTACTGCTGTATTTTGTTGTTAACTTTTTCTGAATTCTAAGACATCAGTTAGAGGTAAGCTTCTGCTTTTTACCCACACGTGCAGGGTCATATAATTAGTATTTTTCTTTAGGAACAGGATTGTGTTTCCTGGAGGTGGAGAGCTAGAGAATCCATAGGATGTGTAGACTGATTATAAAAGGCTTTGCTTGAATAAATACTGGCTGTGCATTTCCTCTGGAGGGGCCACCGACCCAAATAGACCAGAGGGTTTCCTCTTTGTTACTGTGTTGGGCCCATGCTTTGGGGTGTGTATGAAAATGCCTCAGCATGATAAGGTGAGTATACCTCTTTTGTCTCGTGGGACACTAGGTCCCAGTACAGTGAGGAACTCCTGGTCCACAGGTGAAGGGTTTGGGGCGCACTAAGGTATTAAAAACTAAAGTATTTATTTAATAATAAGTTGCAGAGCTGATAAATGATACTGTTATTGCCCTAGGAGATCCTGATGAACTTAGACCCCTGAGCTGACGTCCCGCTGAGTGGTTGTTAATAGTAAACGTTTCAGAGCTGGTATTTAAGATACTTAAAGATAAGATAAGTCAATACATTATTTTTTAGACAGCTTTAAAAAATGACTTTCTTGCTCTTTCTCTAGAATCTACACCCACCTCTACTAGTGCCCAGTATAATCCAATCTCGTGGTTAAATGCAAATACAAGAGGCTGTGTCTTACCCAATCATAATTATTAAAATATCCTCTACTGAACCTTGGGACAAGCAAAATGAGAGGTCCACCAAAGTCCTTGTCTATTTCGTGGCCCAGAGTGACTTATACATGATTATTTCATGGCCCAGAGTGACTTATACATGAATATTTCATTTCTGTTATAGTCACAGACATGATTCAAACAGTTTTAGAAACTTCAGAGTGTTTTCTATCCAATACTAATAATAATATGCATATATTAGCATCTGGGACTGAGTAGGAGGCAGTTTACTCTGGGCACGCTTTTCATCCAAATGTGAAAATGCTGCCCCCTATCCAAAAGAAGTTAACTCGTGCTCTGGAATGCGGTCTCTTTAGGTTTTATCACTCAAAAGACATGGTAAATCTCCTGTCAGTGTTTTCCCAGAGGCCCTTCCTCAGTAGAACACACACATGAGTGTTCTAACAACCCCTTATTCTGTTGCAGAAAACAACCATTTGATGGAATAACAGCATTATAACATCTTGTAATTTCCAAAATAGTGGGCAGGCCTTCCCCGGGACGAAGAGCAGCTCCGTCTTGTCGAGGTTGAGCTTGAGGTGGTGGGCCGACATTCAAGTTGAGATATCTGCCACGCACGCAGAGATGCGTGTCACCCACCTGGGTGTCAGAAGAGGGTGAAGGAGAAAAGTAGTTGAGTGTCATCCGCATAGCAATGATAGGAGAGACCATATGATGGAGCTGAGTGCCTTGGTGTATAGAGAGGAGGGGGCCTAGAACCAAGCCCTTAGGGGACACCAGTAGTGAGAGTACGTGTTGGAGACACAGGTCCTCTCCACGTCACCAGGTAGGAGCGACCTGCCAGGTAGGATACAATTCAAGAGCGTGCAGAGCCGGAGACGCCCAGCCCTGAGAGGCTGGAGAGGAGGATCTGATGGTTCTTGGTGGCGAAGGCAGCGGATAGATCTAGGAGGATGAGGACAGAGGAGTGACAGTCAGCTTTGGCTGTGCGGAGAGACTCCATGACACAGAGAAGAGCAGTCTTGGTTGAGTGACCAGTCTTGAAGTCTGACTGGTTAGGGTCAAGAAGATTTTTCTGAGAGCGATAACAAGAAAGTTGATCAGAGATAGCACACTCAAGTGTTTTGGAAAGAAAAGAAAGAGATACAGGTCTACAGTTTCACGTCAGATGAGTCGAGTGTTGATGTCTTGAGGAGGGGACGCAGCCAGTGGTCAGGGATGAGTTGATGAGGGAAGTGAGGAATGGGAGAAGGTCTCCAGAGATGGTCTGGAGAAGGGAGGAGGGGATGGAGTCGAGCGGGCAGGTTGTCGAGTGGGCAGACTTCACTAGTCACAGGATTTCATCTGGAGAGAGAGGGGAGAAATAGGTCAAGGCGTAGGTTAGTTCTGTGTGAGTGATACCAGTGGAATCAGTAGGCTGAGTGAATGACTAGGAGATGTAGTCAACCTTTTTTTCAAAGTGGCCAAGCAAAGGGCCATGCCGGCCGGACAGAAGTGGGACAGTGCGAGTCATATGATGCGGAAAGCGTTGAGAGTAGGGTTGAAGAGGCAGAATCAGGAGACGGGAGGGAGAAGGATTTAGCAGAAGGGAAAGATGTTAGGATAGAAGAGGAGAGAGAGAGAGCAAAGATTGTGACGGCCCATGACCATCTGGGTAGGGGGTTGGAGGAAAGGGAGACAGAAAATGAAACAATGTAGTGATCAGAGACCTGGAGGGGGGTTGCAGTGAGATTAGTAGGAGAACAGACTCTAGTAAAGATGAGGTCAAGCGTATTGCCTGCCTTGTGAGTTGGAGGGGATTGGGAAAGAGTGAGGTCAAAAGAGGCAAGGAGGGGAAAGAGAGTTGGAAAGAAATTAATTGAAGGCAGACGTAGGGAGGTTGAAGTCCCAAGTACGAAGAGCGGTGAGCCATCGTCAGGAAATGAGTTTATCAAGGTGTCAAGCTCATTGAGCAACTCTCCAAGGACACCTGGTGGGTGATAGATGACAATAATGTTCATCTTGAGTGGACAAGTGACAGTGACAGCGTGGAATTCAAATGAGGAGCTGGACAGGTTAAATTATCCACTAGAAATGCGTAGACCTGTACCACCAACGCGATGACCAGATTCTCTCTGACTATCAGAGAAAAAGTAGTCAGATGAAGAGCAGCTGGAGTAGCAGTGTTCTCTGGGGTGATACATGTCTGTGTCAGGGACAAAAAGTCAAGGGGATTGAAGGGCAGCATAGGCTGAGATGAACTTGGAGTTCTTGGCCGCAGATCGGCAGTTCCACAGGCTGCCAGATACCCGGAGTTTCACGTAGGTTGAGCACGTAGGGTACACTAAATGAAAAGGGTTGCAGCCAAGGGGTGGGGAGCGTCTGTAAAGCCTACAGGGAGAGGTGTGAACCGGTACAGAAAACACACACATAGACCGCTGTACCACTCTGGAGGCCCTAAGGCACTGCATGAGGTGTCACTACAAACCTGGGTTCGAGCCCAGGCTGTGTCACAACCGGGAGTCCCATAGAGAGGCGCACAATTGGCCAAGCGTCGTCCAGGTTAGGGGAGGGTTTGGTCGGGGGGGCTTTACTTTGCTCATCGCGCTCTAGCGACTCCTTGTGGCGAGCCGGGCGCCTGCAGGCTGACTTCGGTCATCAGTTGAACGGTGTTTCCTCCGACACATTGGTGCAACTGGCTTCCGGGTTAACCAGGTGGGTGTTCTTCTTGTCAATACAGGGGGTGCTGTTTTCGCATTAGCATAAATGGCTCAACAGATTAAACTGCCTCTTCTTTAATTATTGCTCTTACTATATGCATATAAATAATACCGTTGGAAAGAAAACAATCTCCAGTTTCTAAAACCGTTTCAATTTTGTCTCTGAGTGATTCAGAAGTCATTTCACAGCACTTTCCATGACCAAGAACATAAAATCAAGATGTTTTGTGCTGGCTTCAAAGCTCTGCCTATATATGGTCATGCCTCCTATGACCCGAAACACAACTCACTGGCCTTCCTCTGGGTGTCTAGAGGACGTCAGAGGAAAAATTTCTTGTCTATCTGGGACTGACGTGAAATGAGAGCAAATCTTTGGCATGACCGACAACTTCCGGTTCTCGATTGGATGGAATTAGAGCTACGTTTTTCTTGTGTTGTGCGGCCATTATTATCTCCGTGTCGAAGTTTGTTTGATACATGTGACCAGATCATCGTAATGTATGTTTTTTCAATATAGTTTAATCAGATTATTTGAATTTTTTAGGGAGTTTTGCGGTGTTCAGTTGTTAGATTTTAGTATCGTTTGAGAAATACGTGCCACTCCACCGGTACCTGTGCTAAATGGAGAGGGAAAAGAACGACTCTGAACGCAACCACAAACTCATCTTGACAATGGACACTTTGATCAACATTCTGATGAAAGAGCAGCCATAGTAAGACCCAATTTACGATGTTTATATCATATCTGTTGTGCATGTGATCTTGCCGTGGGCGCCCAGCCGAATCTGCCTGGTATAGCTATGCTAATTTAGCGCTACATTTTGTTTTCGTTATAAAACATTTTATAAATCTGAAATATTGTTTGGATTCACCAGATGTTGGGCTTTCAATATCTGTACGCTGTGTATTTTTCTGAAATGTTTTAAAATGAGTAATTAGTTATATGACGTTGGTCTGTAATTATTCTGGCTGGGTCGGCACCTTTTCAGAATGCAGCTGCAATGTAGAACTGTGATTTTATACCTGAAAAATGCACATTTCAAAAAAAAACTATGCAATACCATAAATATGTTATCAGACTGTTCTCTATGAATTTGTTTCTTGGTTAGTGGCTATATATATTTTATTAGTCGAATTAGTGATAGCTACTGACGCAGGAAAAACTGTTGGGAGTAAAAAATCCTCTCCTTTGCCTAACGTGGTTAGCTAATAGATTTACATATTGTGTCTTCCCTGTAAAACATTTTAAAAATCTGAAATGGTGGCTTATTCACAAGACCTGTATCTTTCATCTGGTGTCTTGGACTTGTGATTTAATGATATTTAGATGCTACAAGTTACTTGTGACGCTATGCTAGCTATGCTAATCAGTGTGTGGGGGTGGGGGTGCTCCCGGATCCGGGATTGATACTCGTGAAAGGTTTTAAGAAGCGCGGTTTGGCAGGTCATGAATTTGAGAAGAAAATGGGTGTAATATATATATATTTTAAACACATAGTTGACAAAGCTACAAAAGAGCAAAATGAGAATCTGTAAATAACTAGGTAAGATGAGAGAGTGGTGTGGAGCGTTCCTCGAATAACTTAGCAGAGCCGTCTTTGTTTTGGTGACGGTCTTAGTTTGCCACAAAACCGCTGAGAAACCAGGGAGACTGAAGTACTAACACTAATTGATAATTGCCTGGCAGAGGTGGAAGCACACCTTCCTGTACTAATTGATAATAGCCTGGCAGAGTGGAGAGCACACCTTCCTGTACTAATTGATAATAGCCTGGCAGAGGTGGAAGCACACCTTCCTGTACTAATTGATAATAGCCTGGCAGAGGTGGAGAGCACACCTTCCTGTACTAATTGATAATTGCCTGGCAGAGGTGAGAGCACACCTTCCTGTACTAATTGATAATTGCCCCTCAGAGGTGGAGAGCACACCTTCCTGTACTAATTGATAATTGCCTGGCAGAGGTGGAGAGCACACCTTCCTGTACTAATTGATAATTGCCTCTCAGAGGTGGAGAGCACACCTTCCTGTACTAATTGATAAAGCCTGGCAGAGGTGGAGAGCACACCTTCCTGTACTAATTGATAATTGCCTGGCAGAGGTGGAGAGCACACCTTCCTGTACTAATTGATAATTGCCTGGCAGAGGTGGAGAGCACCTTCCTGTACTAATTGCTGATTGGTTGGAGAGGTGAAACCACTCCCCCTCCAATACTGGCACGATTACCAAAACTAGTCACACATTTCCCTGCCCCTTGATCCTGGATGTGTCTACAACTATCTGCAAATAATGAGCAGTCAGCAGCTCACACACACCAAGTAGGCCGCTGGGAAGACAGGAAGCACCTACAGTAGATGGCCCTAGCTGTCAAAAAGACAGTACTAGACCACAACAGATAAAGACAACAAAACATGATACTTATCACTCCTGGAGATATCAGGAGTCCTCTAGCTATAGAATGAAGTCCCAAGCCGTTGCAGCTTTCAGGAGTCGCCTGTGTTACAATGAGTTGTCTTTCAATTCAGTTCATACAATAAGTAATATAACATAGGGGGCGCTAGAGAGCGTGCTATGGAGTAGACGTGCTTTGCTAGAGCTCCTCTCTATTTTGAAACAAATTAATATTTATCTTAACCTCTCACAACCTATAACTTCAAACATTGTCTGGCAATATGACAAAGGGAAAAGGCACCAAAAATGGGGCCGTTAAACAAGATCATTTGAATGAGATCGACAACGAACCAATTTCAACATCGCCGACCCACGAGGAGTTAGCTGAAGATGCCAGCTCCCAAGACTTCCCCACAGATTTTACTCAACGTGACATACTGGCTGCCATAAACTCACTAAGCAAGAAGGTGGACACAAGGTTGGCTGATATCTCAAAGAGTATTGGGACTTTGACTGAAACTGTGAAGGCAAGTAAGGGAAGGGTGCATGAGGTTGAGCAGACGACAGTCGATCACGAGGCCAGGCTACAGGACATAGAGAAACAGTGTGCAGCGTTCAAAAATGACAACAAAACCCTGAGAGCCCGATTGGAAATGCTCGAGTCGCATTCAAGACGCCAGAACATCCGAGTATTTGGGATCCAGGAGGACACTGAGAAAGGGAAACCCACTGAATTCGTCTCGGAGCTGATACTGGCACTGCTGGGGAGTGAACACTTCAAAACGGCCATCCTGATCGACCGCGCACACAGATCATAGGCAACGAAGACGGCCAAGGGCGCGCCACCAAGGCCATTCATTGTACGGCTGCACTATCCCCAGACCAGGGATCTCATCCTCAAGCTGGCTAGTCAAAAGTTCCCCCTTAACTACAACGGAGCCAGGGTGTCTTTCTACCCAGATCTTACTTTGGAGGTGAGGAACCAACGGAAAGAGTATGATGAATTACGCAACAAATGCAGGGCGGCCCATAGCCGGAATGGGTTCATCTTCCCAGCCCGGTTTAAGGTGACAGTCGAGGGATCAACACTTACTTTGACAACCCAAAAGAGGCCGATCTGTTCTTGTCAAGCAAGTTCCCTGGCTGAGGATACAGAACGGCTAAATGTCAACCGGCTAAATGGCCAAATACAGGCCAGTAATGTGTTTGAATTTCCTGCCTATGTCTTTTCGATCAGAAGATCAGAAATTGGGACTTATATGATGGGTGAGATGTTGTGGCTTATATAGCATTGTTTAGCCGATCATGTTTTAGCGCCACTCACCCCCTAACGTGAGAGTTCAGTATTATTTAATATTAGTTGATATGCGGAGCATCTATAGACGACGAGTTAGTTCAAGCTGTATGCCTAGACACCCTCAGGTTTGTGTGTTAGTCAAGGAGTGCTTCGTTTGGGGAAGTCACTCAGTAAAGGGACGGGGACGGGGACGGGGACGGGGGGGGGGGGCGGTGGTGGTGTCTGTGTTTTATGTTCACATTTAATAAAGGTGGCATGACAAGCTCCCGCACTGCGGGACGTTTTTCTTCTGGGTTTTGTATGACAGCAACAATTTGCTCTAAAATAAGAAATTCCACATAGTGACCGAGCACAGAGTAGACCTGGTGGAATAAAGATAGTCAGCTGGAACTGTAATGGCTTACGGCATGTCGTGAAACGAGCTAAGGTTTTTTTCCTCATCTTAAATCACTGGGCGCTGACATAGTGCTTCTTCAAGAAACGCATATGAAACGCTCCGCTCAGGACAAGCTACGAGTCGGCTGGATCGGTCAGATATACCAGTCTAATTGTGATGCAAAAGCGAGAGGGGTTGCAATCCTGATAAGGAAAAACATTCCTTTCGTGTACTCATCCTTGATTTCAGATCCTAATGGTCGGTATATTATTGTGGCTGGTACACTGAATTCGAAACCAATAACCTTGGTCAGTTTATATGGACCCAACTTCGATGATCCATTATTTTTTCAAAGGGTATTTAAGGCCATACCAAATATCTCGGATACAAGTGTTATTGTTGGAGGTGACTTTAACTGTACGTTAGATCCTCTTTTAGATAAACAGCTATCAAGGTCACTTCAACAATCAAATGCCGGTGTCTGTCTAAATACATTGATGACAAACCTTAACATTGTCGATATTTGGAGACTGACGCAACAGATAGGGGTTATTCTTTATTTTCATCAGTTCATAAATCATATTCCAGAATTGACCATTTTTTTGTTGGACTCCAAACTAATTTCAGCAGCTGAGTCGGTTACCTATCACCCTATTCTAATTACGGACCACTCTCCTCTGTCCATGGTGCTGAAACTCGACAATATGTCGACAGGTCGGCGACCGTGGCGCTTAGACGCATACCTGTTGAAAGATTAGGCTTTTTGTCAGTATTTGAAGGAGCAGATTGTCTTTTTCCTCGGAGCTAACGACACGGGGGATGTTGACGACTCCACCCTTTGGGAGTCTCTAAAGGCTGTGATTAGAGGTTACATCCTTTCTTATACACCAGAGAGGAAGAAACGCGCCAATACTAGGCTGAGAGAAATTGAAAGAGAGTTAGGGGAACAGGAGAACGTTTTTAGGATGAATTCCTCGAATACAGTCCTTGAGAAGATCACGAAGTTGAAATATGAATACAATACCATCCTTTCGAAATGGATGGGCTCTTTACTTGCTAGAACGCAACAAAGTTATTTTGAACTGCGTGACAAACTACATAAATTATTAGCAAGACAGCTAAGGCATGTACAGGCATCTAGAGCTATTCACAAAATAAAAGACAAGGGCAAAATAGTAACAGATCAGCAGGATATTAATAAATGCTTTGCGCAGTTTTACTCAGAGCTATACCAATCAAAATGCGATGCTACTGATCCACAAACTATGGAACGCTTTCTCGCTGAATGTGAACTTCCTAAACTATACAGAGGGGGAGCTGCTGCACTCGATGCTGGGATAACTTTAGAGGAAATTAACACAGCGATAGCACAATTTCCAAACAGCAAGGCCCCTGGGCCCGATGGATATGTAATAGAATTCTATAAGAAGTACTGCGCCAGTCTAGCTCCACTTATGTTGCGAATTTTTAAACAATCCAAAGAAAATGCCAAACCCCCCCAAACACTGTATGAAGCTACAATAGCACTGATCTTGACAAAAGATAAGAGATTCCATGGAGATGTCGTCTCTTCGCCCCGTGTCGTTACTCCCCATAGAAAATAAGGTGTTGACAAAGATATTGGCAAACCGATTGAAAACATATTTTTCTGACATCATACACTCTGACCAGACAGGTTTTTATCCCGGGCCGACATTTATACTACAATAGCCCTTATGCACATTCCATGATCGAAAATTCTAAACACACTTCCTATCGGTTTGGCAATTTCCGGTCAGTCTAGTTATCGACGAAATAACGTTACTACCACTATGTACTAGGTGTCTTCAGGACTTGATATACATTGAATTGTTAAATCAGCCTCCGAGACTCCAGCTAGCAAGAATGAAAAGGGGTTGAAGATGTATATAGGAAGCCACATAGACAACTATGAAGGTGAGTACCACGTCAGTGACAGATATAACGTTAGCTAGCTAATTTAACTAGTAACTGTAGCTAGCTAGTTACTTCGTAAAAGGATGTAACGTTGACAGAATCTACCTGAGAATGTGTGTATTTTCGTTAGCTTGGTTAAGTTACGCTTGCTAGCTATATTTGCTAGTGTTGATATCACAAGTTTACTGGAGAACTGAGACGAAGTAGAGACTCTGGACAGGGTGGATGAGGTTTAATTAAAAGCAATTTATTCAGAGGTAAAGATATCTGAAATAGCGTGCACGGACCCTTTCATCAAGCTCAAATGGAACTCTCCGAAAGAAGCCCAGATAACAGAGTGCATAGACATTTTATACAAAGATAGAAAGTAGGTTGAGTCTGGAAGTTCTTGTCCTCTGGTTGGTCCTGATGAGTTGGGCGAGGTCCCCTTCAGGCTAGTATCACTGTCTCATTGGCTCTGAGTAGATTTCTTTGTCTTCAGAAATGTTCAGCTAAAACAGGAGATTAGGTGTGTGCGTAGATGTTCCTATTTTGACATTTCTGTGTGTCTCTGTAAAATGTTCAGACTGAAGAGGAGATTTTGTGTGTGCGTAGATGTTCCTGTCTTATCAGTGTTTATGAAAGGTTTGCGTCAGCCCTCTGTCCTTGGGTATGTGTGTGTCTCAGTATCTCATGATATGCAGTACCAGGCACCCTTTTCTTATCAGTGTTTATGAAAGGTCTGTGTCAGCCATCTGTCTCTGGGTGTGTGTGGGTCTCAGTATCTGCTTATGAGTTTGTGAGAAACCCTGTTTGGAAAGAAGTTAGTTATAACAACGTAATAGCAAATATGCTTGTGTTATAATAAATGATATTTATTACACTAGCTAAAAATAATTGTTATTCATGTCTTCTACACAGTATCTAACAAAGATACATTGACAGGGGAGATCACCGTGAGGGCTGCCTGTCACAGGTCCATGAGGAAGAGTGAAAAGCCACACAGCATGAGAGCAGGCAAGTTTAAGATAGCTACTAGGGACCTTGTTAAACATCTCCTGTGGGACACTGTCATCATGGTCAAAATGTGTTGGAGACAGTGTCAACGTTTAATCTTATCAGTAGATAGATATTAATGATGGGTCCCAAACCCAATTTAGAATTGCCCACTTAACAGGTTATTTGGTAAAGATCTGTTGATGCAGTGTTTGGTAATTGTGTTACTGAGACACAATGTATTCCTGTATAGTTAAATGAGCCCCTAGTTAAGAAGACTAGACACTACTATGTTTGTTATTTATGGGCCGCATCATTCTTGTTTCTCACTTCAGTCTTATCTTCACAGATGGTGTTTAAGCAGTCCGTACCAGTGATAGTGGTCCAAAGCCACTGCTCCTGTGTTGCAGGAAGTGATCTGTGCAATCATCTGGTGGCTCTTCTTTACCAGACAGCGCACTACTCTCAACAAAACATTCCTGCTGCACCACCAGTTCACAGCTGCACAGACACAGAACAGCATTGGCACAAGCCAAGAACACTTGTCTATCAATAAAAAAATGCACCTGAAAAGTATTCAGCCTATGTAACAGTAAATCCTTACTGATTCTATTAGTAAATGTTTTGCAGAAGTTCTCTCTACAAAGCACTCAATGGATACATGCCTGACATGGACCTACTCCACGTCTCAGAAACGTATGCCAACTTTTCTCCACTTACTGCCCCTCTTGTGACAACAATGGAAATGTCAGCTGACGTGCACCTGATTGAGTCCGCCTTTGGGCCAGTGCAAGCCGGCAGTGTTCTGTCCTATCAGCTTCCACAGCCAAAGACCCGGGAAATTGTGAAGATTGCCGATGCCCCTTCTCCACCAATACTTCCATTAGATGGCTACAGGCTTCAGGCTTCAGAGTGTGCTTACGTCCTTAGCCATCAGGAGCAGTTCCACCTCAAGGCATTAGAGACAACCTACGAGATGTCACACAAAGTCCAGGTCGCTACAAGGGAGCAGAGCAGCAGCCCAGAACGGCATCAGCTCAGAAAAATGAGAATAACATCCTCTCGTTTCCGAGAGGTTTGCCATGTCCGGGGAGAGACCTCAGCTGACCACCTAGCTGAGCGGATGTTCAAGGGATCTGGTATGCAAACCATGGAGATGAAGAGGGAGCCAGTGGCTGTACAGGGACCTGGTATGCAGACCATGGAGATGAAGAGGGGGCCACGGAGCCAGTGGCTGTTTAGGGACCTGGTATGCAGACCATGGAGATGAAGAGGGGGCCATGGAGCCAGTGGCTGTACAGGGACCTGGTATGCAGACCATGGAGATGAAGAGGGGGCTACCCATGGAGCCAGTGGCTGTACAGGGACCTGGTATGCAGACCATGGAGATGAAGAGGGGGCTTACCCATGGAGCACAGCTGGCTGTAACAGGGCCTGGTAAATGCAGACCATGGAGCTGAGAGGGAGCAGCTGGCCTTGTACAGGGACCGGTATGCAGACATGGAGATGAAGAGGGGGCATGGAGCCAGTGGCTGTACAGGGACCTGGTAGCAGACCATGGAGATGAAGAGGGGGCTACCCATGGAGCCAGTGGCTGTACAGGGACCTGGTATGCAGACCATGGGAGATGAAGAGGGGGCTACCATGGACATGGCAGCCAGTGGGCTGGAGCTGACAGGAGTAGCAGGTCACACTGAAGAATTGTTACTTCTTTCCGTGTGGCTTCGTAAGTGCCCCAGATGCTCGTGGTTAGGATCCTCTCCAGAGTGGCATCATATTTGATCCAGTGTGTGAGACCACACTTTGGACTCTTAGAGGTCCAGTGCCCAAATGTACCAAGTTTATGTTGACTGACCCTTACTGAAGATAATCCAGAATGGAGAGCTGAAGTTGAAGAGATCTCATGCTTACTACTGGCAGGGTGCAAGGTCAAATCCTTCTCAGCAGGTTGTAGCTGGTGTGACTTTGTCAGCTGTGCAACAGGAGGACATGCTAGTTGAAAGGATATAAAAGATCTACAGGTTTCAAAAACTATAAGAGAGAAGGTTGACCATTGTATTTTTACCACAACTTGCAGAAGTGTCTCTCGCACTGAATGGATCCCTGCATGGGTGGCAAAGTTTAGTGGTTTTAATGAAAAATAAGTATTGATGTTCTTTTGGAAGAAATCTACAGTAGAATAGATTTGTTTTTAAAAAAATGTATTTCAGCAAAATGTTCAACAGTTCAGTTAATCAATAAACATCTCTGACATTGTATTCAATTTGCATTCTGGCTATTCTGTGTTTACTTGATTCTTTCCCACCCGCCCCTGTTACTCATTGCCTAATAAAGCCAATACAGCTCCACCCAAACTGGATATATACAACACAAATGATTGATAACATGCCGTAGAATAAACAATTATTGTTTTGCTGCTAACAATAAACACATGTCATTTTACACTGGCTTTAGCCCATGCTCTGGACCGGAACAAAGACAGCACAGTCCATTGGCAGCGACCTTGTTTTCATCCCCTCAGTCGGAGCAGGAGGTTTCAGTCTTCTTGTCCAAGCACAGATTGATGTCAGTTTCCACGCGAGCCTGTAGGACCAACACACTCTTTTTAGGAATTGTCGCCCGCCAATTTTTCCTCAACAAAGTATCTGTCGAGGAAATGTTGTCGTACACACCTTTGTGTTGTTTTGGTGACAGCACAGTTTGTCACGACGTACTGCCACCACCACTTTTCTTCCTGAGCTCTACATTGACTGGAAAACGATGGAAGCTCCAATACCATTACATTTGGAAAGAAAACCTTGAACTACGGAGGACTGAAAATGTTCTGGCACCTTCCTTCGCCTCCTGTAACGAATAACGTAGCATTGCGAACTATTTCAGTCCCAGAAAAAGCATCGGCGACAGTTAGCTAGCTAGTAAGCTAATGATAAAAACAATAGCAGAACTCGCTCCGGAAGTCATCAACCCGGTCAGAAGTAAATTAGACCGTTGGAGGCGGTATAATGCACAGAGTCTATTTGAGACGCCTTTTCAACCTAATGTATCATGACCATAAAGTTGAGGCAGTGGTAATAGCTCTTGACGCAGAGAAGACATTTGATCAGATTGAGTGGAAGTATATGATGTCGGTTCTGAAGCATTTCGAGTTTGGAAATTATTTATTGAATTAAATTATTTATGCACACCCAATGGCGTCCGTGGTAACCAATCAGGAAATGTCGCAGTCATTCCGCCTGTTCAAGGGCTGTGGACAGGGGTGCCCTATTTCGCCTGCTCTCTTCGCTATAGCCATGGACCCTCCTTGCTACTCGCATTCGGGCATGTGCCGATTTAGCTTCTGTTAAAATAAAAGACACGCAACAGAAAAGTTCCCTATATGCAGACGATGTTCTTTTGTTTTTATCCAAGCCTAAAACTTTTATTCCCCCCTTACTTTATAAACTTTATAAATACATCTGGCTACAAGATAAACTGGCAAAAAAGAGAATTGATGCAGAAATCACGGCCTGTGGATATGCATTTTCTTGCTATCTACCCCATTTAGAAACGGTGATGGACAAGTTCACAAGCCGTGGCATTGTAGTGACAAGAGACCTTGATCAGCTATTGAAAGCGAATTGGGACATGAAAATTATTCAGCTGAAACAAAATATAGATTTTTTGAAAACTAGGCCTATCTCCTTGGTTGGTCATATAAACGCTATTAAAATGGTTGTCCTACCCAGGTTTCTTTACCTCTACCAATGTCTACCCAATTTCATACCACAAAGCTATTTTAAGAAACTGGATTCAATAGTAATTTCATTTTTATGGGATAACAAGCAGCCAGAATTCCAAAGAAGCATTTATGCAAGTACAAGATAGAGGGGGGCTTTGGCCTTCCTCACTTTAAACTGCTAATCTGAACATTGTGTCTTTCTGGAGGGAAAGTTTACCTGGGATGCGACAGAATGATATGGCTTTTGATTGAGCAGGCCTCTTGTCAACGTTCCTCACGCCCTGCACTTGTTAATAGTCCATCATATGTGAAAAAAGACACTTATGACTCTAATCCAGTCATTTGTCATACTCTTAGGATCTGGAAACAGATTAGGTATTTTCTTATTAACATACCCACTGTATTCATTGACAGCCCGATTTGCCTGAATCATGCTTTCCACCCTGCATTGGATGATGTGGTGTTTTCACAGTGGAGGGAGAAGGGGCTCACAACAATTGGTAATTTATACATGGATGGTCAGTCAGCTTCATTTCAACAATTACAGGGAAAGTTTAACATGCCAACAACACATTTTTTTTTTAGATTCCTCCAAATCAGGAATTTCTTAAGGACACATATCCCACAGTATGGCATTAAGCCCAATAATCCTACATTAGATAGCCTGATCCTTGTCAAACCCCATTCAAAAGGGCCAGTCTCTAGACTGTATGATGTGCTACAGGCCCACATAGAGGTATCCACAGACACTATTAAAAGGGCTTGGGAACAAGAACTTGGTTCAGAAATCTCAGATGAGGACTGGGTAGAAGCTCTCAGGAATATAAACCACAGTTCAGTGAATGCCAGACACAACCTGTTACAGTTTAAGGTGATACACAGGTTACATTACTCAAAAGTGAAACTGCATAAAATATTCTCGGACAAGCAGGATGAGGGGACGTTGACCCACTTATTCTGGACATGTCCCAACTTACGTGCTTACTGGGCTCTCATTTTTGATGACTTATCTAAAGCCTTCGATAGAGTTCTAGCCCCAGACTCATTGACCGCTCTGTTTGGTACAGTTGATGGGAATAACCAGGAAGTGAAGTCTGTCTTTGTACTCTATTAGCCTAAAGGCTCATATTGCAATTTTGGAAATTGGAGACTGTACCTACCTTTGAAATGTGGTAATGGGATTTAGGGAATGTATACATATGGACAAGATTCTATACAATACCTCCAATAGAAGTCCAGTGTTTTACAAAATATGGCAGCCGATACTGGATATATGGTCTAGTCCCCCTTCATAACTGGGTTGATGATCTGCTGCTACTCTGTGCTGTACTCCACTCTATATTTATTTTGGGTTTAACTACACTGCTTGTAATGACTATATGCTGTCTTCTTATACATGTACAACCTAATAGGATTTTGTTTTATTTTGTGTATGTGTGAGTTAACTTATTTTTTGTCATCTAAATTGGCCATACCATTCAACAGTACAATGAATGTCAATGTTGGTATTCCTGTCTTGTTTAATTATTATTTTTGGGGAAAATAATAAACATATAAATAAAACGCCGTCATTGTAAATAAGAATTTGTTCTTAACTGACTTGCCTGGTTAATTTTTTTTTTTTAAATGTCTGTACCTTGTAGTTAACGCTCCATCCACATAGAGGCGCTGTGTTTATGGGCTTGCCACCCGCTGATACAGGCGGAAGTGAGTTTGCGAGTGGACTTTTCTTTCGT
Organism: Salvelinus sp. IW2-2015; assembly: GCF_002910315.2. Classification (NCBI taxonomy): domain Eukaryota; kingdom Metazoa; phylum Chordata; class Actinopteri; order Salmoniformes; family Salmonidae; genus Salvelinus; species Salvelinus sp. IW2-2015. Next base: position 91,990 of record NW_019942789.1, on the reverse strand, counting down.
GAACACCGTTCTTTCCTCGTGGAAGAAGCTAACAGCTGAATAGCTAACTAGCTAGCTACCAGTCAACTTAAAATGTCTAAACAACAGTCGTTTCATGTGTTTCTAAATGAGCGCTTAACTGCGGCTACTGTGGAGATTTTCGGGGAAGTTGAGAAAACGGTACTGAAATACCAGGAGGAGAATGATCGGCTACGGAGACTGCTTCGGATCACATCGGAGGTTAAACTATGTAGAACAGGTACGTATGTACAGTGCATTCGGAAAGTATTCAGACACCTTCACTATTTCCACATTAGGTGAAAAATCTGTCCATGTGCACTTGAGCAAGGCACTTAATCCTCATGTCTCCTGTAATTGCTGGAGATAAGAGCGTCTGCTAAATGACTAACATTTCAAGTGTAATGTATTGTACTTTGAGTCATTTTTTCATTGTAAATAAGAATATATGTTTCTGAACATTTATACATTCATGTGGATTATACTATGATTATGGATAATCACAAATAAATCATGAATAATGAAGATAATTTCCGTCAAAATCAGGAATAAAGATCATAACCCCCCCCTCCCCAATAACAGGGGAGGTCAGCATTTTTGGGGGGGGGGGGGGGATGATGGTCATCTTTGTTTCTTTTAACTTTCTCACTTGTCATCGTTGAAGATTCATTCATTATTGTCCAGAAACAGATTCTATTGTATTTACAATAAAATGGACTCCAAACTTACACAATACATTATTCACCATTCACTTCCTATTGGACAAAACCCACAACACAACCAAAACAAACTGCAAATGCATTCAACAAGTTTGTGGTTTTACAAGATGAATGTGTGTAAGGAATATGGGATCAAATACTACACTTCTGACTACTGTAATATACTACGTTAATTTATCCAAACGTTTATGACTAATTCACGTTGGGGGACTAGATACATAAAGTGCTTTGATTTCTACATGGTAAAACGGATATTATGAAAATTCCCTCAAATAAAAAGTGACATTCTGTACTGTCACCTCATATTAAACATTTGATCTCAAATCCCAAATTCTGAAGTATAAAGCCACATTTGTAAATGTTAGTTTCACTGTAAACCTCTGCTCTTCCTCTCCTTCCCTCCAGACTCCCTGCAGCTCTCTGTCTCTGAAGAGGAGGTTCCCCCTGAGCAGCAGCACTGTGAGCAGGAGTGGAGCCCCAGTCTGGGACAGAAGGACCCAGAGACCARACAGATTAAAGAGGAACAGGAGGAAGTCAGGACCAGTCAGGAGGAAGAGCAGKTTCAAGGGCGCTTTGATACCAAAGACTCCATATCCACTCCTTCCTGTGTGAAAAGTGAATGTGATCAGGAGGACCCATGTCAAGAAGCCGTACGAGCTGAATACCCAACTCTCAGTCCACTGAAAACATCTAAACTACASTTGTTCTGTGTGTTTTTAAATGAATGTTTAACGGCATCTGCTGCTGTGGAGATTTTTGGTGCGGTTGAGGAAACTGTAGCAGAGTATCAGGAGGAGAATGATCTGCTACGGAGACTGCTGCGGATCACACCAGAGATAAAACTATGTAGAATAGGTTAGTATGTAGATCTAATACCTAGCTAGCTACGGTTCTACTTAGTTAATAAACTGTTTCTGGTAACAGGGATCGCCATTACATCCATTTTTAAAGAACAGTTTATATTATAGCTAAGATTCACCGGGCATAATTAAAAAGTTATCTGTGAGGAAAATATTATTTAAATAGCACAGCCTCTCTGACTCCAATGCATTTCATTAGAGACAGTAAGTACGTTTACGTTCACACTAGTAATTCAATATTACATTGATGATGGCAGTAGGCAGAGTACGGCTTCAGTCCTGTAGACCCCTGACTCTGCTCATCTTAAAACGCCGTGAGGTCATAATAGAAGTAAGCTTTAGAGGTCGACCGATTTATGATTTTTCAACGCCGATACCGATTATTGGAGGACCAAAAAAAAGCCGATGCCGATTAATCGGACGATTTTTATATATATATTTGTAATAATGACAGTTAAAACAATACTGAATGAACACTTTTATTTTAACTAAATATAATACATCAATAAAATCAATTTAGTCTCAAATATATCATGAAACATGTTCAATTTGGTTTAAATAATGCAAAAACAAAGTGTTGGAGAAGAACGTAAAAGTGCAATATGTGCCACGTAAAAAAGCTAACGTTTAAGTTCCTTGCTCAGAACATGAGAACATATGAAAGCTGGTGGTTCCTTTTAACATGAGTCTTCAATATTCCCAGGTAAGGAGTTTTAGGTTGTAGTTATTATAGGACTATTTCTCTCTATACCATTTGTATTTCATATACCTTTTGACAATTGGATGTTCTAATAGGTACTTTAGTATTGCCAGCCTAATTTCAGGAGTTGATAGGCTTGAAGTCATAAACAGCTCAATGCTTGAAGCATTGCGACGAGCTGCTGGCAAACGCACGAAAGTGCTGTTTGAATGAATGCTTACGAGCCTGCTGCTGCCTACCACCGCTCAGTCAGACTGCGCTATCAAATCATAGACTTAATTATAATATAATAACACACAGAAATACGAGCCGTAGGTCATTAATATGGTCAAATCCGGAATCTATCATTTCGAAAACAAAACGTTTATTTTTTCAGTGAAATACGGAACCGTTCTTTATTTTCTCTAACGGGTGGCATCCCTAAGTCTAAATAATGCTGTTACATTGCACAACCTTCAATGTTATGTCATAATTTTGTAAAATTCTGGCAAATTAGTTCGCAACAAGCCAGGTGGCCCAAACTGCTGCATATACCCTGACTCTGTTGCACAGAACGCAAGAGAGATGACACAATTTCCCTAGTTAAAATAAATTCATGTTAGAAGGCAATATTATCTAAATATGCAGGTTTAAAAATATATACTTGTGTATTGATTTTAAGAAAGGCGTTGATGTTTATGGTTAGGTACACATTGGTGCAACGACAGTGCTTTTTTCACGAATGCGTTTGTTAAATCACATGTTTGGCGAAGTAGGCTGTGATTCAATGATAAATTAACAGGCACCGCATTGATTATATGCAACGCAGGACAAGCTAGATAAACTAGTAATATCATCAACCATGTGTAGTTAACTAGTGATTATGTTAAGATTGATTGTTTTTTATAAGATCAGTTTAATGCTAG
>NW_019942789.1:78917-88161 GCF_002910315.2 Salvelinus sp. IW2-2015 | reverse complement strand
AGCTAGCACCTTACCTTGGCTCCTTGCTGCACTCGCATAACAGGTAGTCAGCCTGCCACAACAGTCTCCTCGTGTAGCAATGTAATCGGCCATAATCAGTGTCAAAAATGCCGATTACCGATTGTTATGAAAATGAAATCCGCCCTAATTAATCGGCCATTCCGATAATCGGTCGACCTCTAGTAAGGATACGGTGATCAAAACATCTAGTTTTTCTGAGAAAATCTTTCACATTATAGACGTGTACAAGCTTTATTAAAATATCAAGTTTGGGAGCAGTAAAACTATTTATCTGTATTGCACATTATTTTAGGCTCCTGTTATTATTTAGGATCAATACCAGTAAAGACCATTTTCAATTAAAAAATCATTGAGATCTATAATTCACATTTGTGATTCAAGTGTTCTATTTAATTCTGTAGTATATTAATAACCTCTGCTCCTCCTCTCCTTCCCTCCAGACTCCCTGCAGTTCTCTCTTTCTGTCTCTGAAGAGGAGGTTCACCCTGAGCAGCAGCACTGTGAGCAGGAGTGGAGCCCCAGTCTGGGCAGGAGGACCCAGAGACCATACAGATTAAAGAGGAAGACAGGGAAGTCAGGACCAGTCAGGAGGAAGAGCAGCTTCAAGGTTCGTTGATACCAAAGACTCCATATCACTCCTTCCTGTGTGAAAAGTGAATTGATCAGGACCCACTTCAGTCCTTGACTCTTCCCCAAACCCAGACTGTGGAGAACAGAGAGAGTGACTCTAAACCAGTAGAATCCAAACCTTTTGGTCACTTGTACCCACATTAAGGGTCTCTACGTTCCCTGTGACCCTCCAGATAATCAAAACAATGCCTCCAGCCACAGTTCAGCTGTAAGCAGCGACACAGTAGGACTTGACAGCAGCCCACCATTGGATCCCAGTCCACCATTGGGGAACACTGCTTCCAACCCAGCACCACATCTAGAAAAACCTCACCACTGCTGTGACTGTGGTGAAAATTTGCTCTGAAAGCTGACCTGCAGAGACATATGACTCTCTTCAGTAAGAGACCCAGTGAATGTAGTTCCTGCCAAAAAACGCTACAACTCCACCTGTAAACTGAAGGCCCATGTCCGACTCTGTCACGGTGGGAAACCCTGCACCTGCCCTGTTTGTGGAAAGACCTTCAAACTCAATGGAGATCTGTCTAGTCACATTGAGGATTCACACAGGAGAGAAGCAATTTATCTGTGGTGACTGTGGGAAAAGCTTCAATCGCGCACATTTCCTAACCAGGCATAAACTGACTCACACAGGAGAGAAGCCGTTCACCTGTGGTGACTGTGGGAAAGCTTCAATCGCAAGGAGACCTTAAACTACGCACAAACTGACTCACACCAGAGAGAAACCTTTTAGCTGTGGTGACTGTGGAAAAAGCTTTATTCAGAAACAGGCACTAAGATAGACATTATACTGATTCACACAGGAGAGAAATCATTTTAGCTGTGTGAATGTGGGAAGAGCTTTATTCAGAACAGGGCACTAAGTAGACATATACTGATTCACACAGGAGAGAAATCATTTAGCTGTGGTGAATGTGGGAAGAGCTTTTATTCAGAAGTGGACCTAAGGAGACATATACTGACTCACACACGAGAGAAACCATTCACCTGTGGTGACTGTGGAGAAGTTTCAATCGCAAGGAGACTTTAACTACGCACAAACTGACTCACACCAGAGAGACACCATTTAGCTGTGGGGACTGTGGGAGAAGCTTCATTCAGAAGGGGGTCCTAATGAGGCATATACTGACTCACACAGGAGAGAAAACCATTTAGCTGTGATGACTGCGGGAAGAGCTTTATTCTGAAGGGGGACCTAAGGAGACATATCCTGATTCACACAGGAGAGAAACCATTCACCTGTGTGACTGTGGGAAAAGTTTCAATCGCAAGCAGATCTTAACTACGCACAAACTGACTCACACCAGAGAGGAAACCATGTAGCTGTGGGGACTGTGGGAAAGCTTAAATCAGAACAAACATGGCTGCTCAGTCTGTGAATAAAATATTAATTCAGAAGACTAATCTGCTAACACGTGAAAAACATCCACAAAGAAAGTAATGAGGACACAGAGACGGGACTAAGAGAGTATTGAGATACACCTGTGGACCATCTCTAGCTGGTCCTCCTGATCCTGCTCCAGTCAATGTCACAGTAATGATATAATGGGCTGTTGTCTGAACCTAACAGGTAATGTTGCTGCTCTTTGTGTATGAAATGGACAATCCTGCAGTTCAGACAACCACCACTTGTTAGGTGAACAACTGAGGGATGGTGTTGGAGAGTTGTGAACACTCAATGTCGTAGTCAGATATGGATACAGATGTCCAGATCTGATGCAGGTTTCCCATAGGGGCCGTTGGTGGTTTTATTTGGTCCCCAAGTTTTCTGAGCAAAACAAGATATCATACTTTTTATGTTAATCATTGTTAGACATTTTTCTAATTAATTAAGGGAATCTGTTCTATGAAATAACACATGGAATCATGTAGTAACCAACAGTGTTAAAACAAAATATATTTAATATTTGAGATTCTTCAAATTAGCCACACATTTTTTGTATCCTGGGGATTAGTGATTGGATAAGGGGGATGTTTTGTAACCAGGGAGTAGTGATTGGATAAGGGGGATGTTTTGTAACTAGAGGAGTAGTGATTGGATAAAGGGGGATGTTTTTGTAACCAGAGAGTAGTGATTGGATAATGGATGTTGTGATTGGATAAGGGGGATGTTTTGTAACCAGGGGAGTAGTGATTGGATAAGGGGGATGTTTTGTAACCAGGGGAGTAGTGATTGGATAAGGGGGTATTCCTGTATTGTGTGAATCAGTTGTAACTGGTTGTGGGAGGAGTTTACAAGCGAGGCTGGACTGTATATAAGTCATTGTTGGCAGGTTATTTGTCTTTGTCTGCAGACGGCCTGTTTTTAGAACCTCTCTCTCTCTCTGGGGCCCTTTTGATAAATATTCTACTGCTGTATTTTGTTGTTAACTTTTTCTGAATTCTAAGACATCAGTTAGAGGTAAGCTTCTGCTTTTTATCCACACGTGCAGGGTCATATAATTAGTATTTTTCTTTAGGAACAGGATTGTGTTTCCTGGAGGTGGAGAGCTAGAGAATCCATAGGATGTGTAGACTGATTATAAAGGACTTTGCTTGAATAAATACTGTCTGTGCATTTCCTCTGGAGGGGCCACCGACCCAAATAGACCAGAGGGTTTCCTCTTTGTTACTGTGTTGGGCCCATGCTTTGGGGTGTGTATGAAAATGTCTCTGCATGACAAGGTGAGTATACCTCTTTCGTCTCGTGGGACACTAGGTCCCATTACGGTGAGGAACTCCTGGRCCACAGGTGAAGGGTTTGTGACGCGCATCCCTGGGTGTAAAACAAAGGTATTTATTTAATAATAAACAGTTGCCGAGCGGAGAAATTATACACCCCCTCAAGTTCTCCTGGTCTTATTGCCCTAGGAGATCCTGATGAACTACGACTCCTGATAGCTATTCCCAAACTGGGGTACGCGCAATGCCGTCGGGGGTACGCCAAATAAAAATGTGATACACTTATATATAAAAAAATACAAAAAATCTATTTTTTTCCCTTCACATTTTCAAACAGTACAATTTATATTTTCCAATGGGGCTATTCAGTTGGGTGAGGTTAGGTTTTTTTCTCACCTGAGTAGACTCGTTTCACTGCCAAAAATAAAACTAAACTATCTAGTGTTCAGCAAAATAACAACACAATGTCAAATACAGGTAGCCTAGTCAAATAATTAACATCCAATCACATTAGCCGTTACTCTCTCGTGGGAAACCTTCACTCTTGCGCAGACATTTAGAAACAAAACATGACAATTTGAAAAATAAGCTACAGGAGTTTTTGGAGCGAGAATAAAGACGACTTTCAAGTAGCATGACACGTATAAAAGCAACAGATACCATTACGAAGGGGCTAGAAGAGTCTTATATGGTGAGCTACCGAGTGGCTAGGACAGGCAAGCCCCATACTATTGTGGAGGACTTAATTCTTCCTGCTGCCGCAGATATGGCTGGGACAATGCTGGGGGAAAAGTTCCACAAAACTATACAGACAATGACTTCATCAAACAACACTGTTTCACGACGCATCAGTGACATGGCAGGAGATGTTTTGAAACAATTACTGCTTCGCAAACAAGCCAGTGAATTATATGCGTTACAGCTGGATGATGGGTCAAGAGACGTGGCTAGCCTGGCACAGCGCCTGGTATATGTCCATTACGTTTATGGGAGTTCAATTAAGGAAGACATCCTATTCTGCAAATCACTGGAAACCAGGACAACAGGAGAGGATATTTTTAAAGTACTGGACAGCTTTGTGACAGCAAATGGACTTTGGTGGTCAAGATGTGTTGATATCTGTACTGATGGTGCAAAAGCCATGACAGGGAGACATAGTGGAGTGGTAACGCGCGTGCAAGCAGTTGCTCCCGACGCCACTTGAGTACACTGCAGCATCCACCGAGAGGGTCTTGCTGCCAAGGGAATGCCTGACAGCTTGAAAGACTTTTTGGACACTACAGTGAAAATGATCAAATTTGTTTAAGCAAGGCCCCTGAACTCTCGTGTATTTTCTGCATTATGTAATGATATGGGCAGCGACCATGTAACATTTTTACAACATACAGAAGTGCACTGGTTATCAAGGGGCAAAGTATTGACACGTTTTTTTAAAATTGAGAGACAAGCTTAAAGTTTTCTTTACTGACCATAATTTTCACTTGTCTGACCGCTTGCATGATGATGAGTTTCTTACACGACTGGCCTATCTGGGTGATGTTTTTTCTCGCCTGAATGATCTGAATCTAGGATTACAGGGACTCTCCGCAACTATATTCAATTTGCGGGACACTATTGAGGCTATGATTAAGAAGTTGGAGCTCTTTTCTGTCTGCATTAACAAGGACAACACACAGTTCTTTCCATCATTGTATGATTTTTTTGTGCGCAAATGAACTAAAGTTTACAGACAATGTCAAATGTGTTATGGCGAAGCACTTGAGTGAGCTGGGTGGAAATTATGCGGGTACTTTCCCGAAACAGACGACACAAACAGCTGGATTAGTTATCCCTTTCATGCCCTGCCTCCAGTCCACTTACCGATATCTGAACAAGAGAGCCTCATCGAAATTTCAAGAAGCGGTTCTGTGAAAATTGAATTTAATCAGAAGCCACTGCCAGATTTCTGGATAGGGCTGCGCTCAGAGTTTCTTGCCTTGGCAAATCGCGCTGTTCAAAGACACTGATGCCCTTTGCAATTACGTACCTATGTGAGAGTGGATTCTCGGCCCTCACTAGCATGAAAACTAAATAGAGGCACAGAGGCACTCTTAAGGATCTAATCCTTTTTTTCAATTTTTGCCTAAAATGACACCCAAATCTAACTGCCTGTAGCTCAGGCATTGAAGCAAGGATATGCATATTCTTGATACAATTTGAAAGGAAACACTTAAGTTTGTGGAAATGTGAAATGAATGTAGGAGAATATAACACAGATCTGGTAAAAGATAATACAAAGGAATAACCAACCGTTTATTTTTTATTTTTATGTACCATCTTTAAAATGCAAGAGAAAGGCCACAATGTATTATTCCAGCCCAGGCGGAATTTAGATTTTGGCCACTAGATGGCAGCAGTGTATGTGCAAAGTTTTAGACTGATCCAATGAACCATTGCGTTTCTGTTCAAACTTCTGTATCAAGACTGCCCAAATGTGCCTAATTGGTTTATGAATACATTTTCAGGTTCATAACTGGGCACTCTCCTCAAACAATAATTATTTCACTGTAATAGCTACTGTAAATTGTGCAGTTGTCACACCCTGATCTGTTTCACCTGCCTTTGTGATTGTCTCCACCACCCTCCAGGTGTCACCTGTGGTGACGTTGTATTAGTTAATGTGACGACTGTTGCTCATCGAATGATTAAAGGTTTCTAATTGCGTGATTACCTGAATCAAGCAATTATTAACTCATTAACCTGGGGCACCATGGGAAAATTTAGAGTTTCTATTTCCCAAATTAACTTAAAGAATATCAGAATATCGATTTTACAACAGGCGCTAATTAATCAGTTACCTCTGCAGTCTCGTTCTGAACGTCGTATAGCCCGGGATTCTGCACGGACCCGGGTCTCACCAATGAGTTCATACCACACCAATCTTAGTTGAGTATTTATTTACTAGAAAGCTAAAATGATGATAAAATATACACATACACAAAAACACATTCTAGGCTATTGATTAGAACTTAGTATAACGGGCCAACACACTATGGCGCGTGTTACCCAAAATGGGGATTTAAAAGAGAGAGAAAAAGTGAAAGTACACGAGAGAAATATACATTTGAGTGCATTTGTCAGTTATGCTTATTTTAACTGTTTCCTCGCCCTTGCTCTGGAAGGGGTCTTCTGAGGGCAGACAGCTCTGTAACTCAGAGCTCACAGCGTAGGAATGAAACAGTGTAGATACCACGATTCGATGGAGAGTGGAGGCTAGGTGGTCCGGCTTGAATTCACCCGCTTAGACACAGCTACTCATCAGTAGCTTGGGTAGAAAAATATTTCTTTGTCTTCAACCTTGGGTTGAGTTTTGGGTTCGTTTACTTTTTTAGACCTCGGCTGCAGCTTGGGTCACTTAGTCTGATATGTTAATTCTTCACTCACAGGTTTTATACCCTCGGGTCAGAAGTGGGCGTAACTGCCTTTGGGGCAATTCTCTGGGCGTACCAAGTTAAGAGGCAAGGTCTAGATTTGACTAAAATTCAATTTTAGACAACTAACTTCACATTTCATCTTTACCAAAACATTCTCTTTGATTTGGACATTTTCCACACAACGTACAATGTATAAACATCAAGCATATACTAGGAAAACTCTTAACGTTACAATGTTTTCGTAATAACGTAATCTATTAACCTTTAATAACAAAACAAAAATGACATACATTTTCATAGTCCATCTATCGTCATGACCAACATTGTGGCTGACGGAAACCATTGTTCCAAAGTCCCTTTATTTCATGTTTAATGTTCTGAGGCTGGTTCTCCATAGGGAGAGGACAAAGGAATTTTGTCTGTGGTCTAAGATTTACGATGGGCGTGAGGGGTCATAAAACCCCCACATCTTCCTATCCCTTGAGATCCCTTCTCCTCTGGTGGGGATGAAATCTCTCTGCAGGATTGTGGTCATTGGTAACCTGAGCCGAGCAGGACAGTCATGACACACCATCTTCCCCATTATTCCCTGGTATTTATACATGTGTTTTCTGTCTGTGCCAGTTTGTCTTGTTTGTTCAAGCTAACCAGCATTTTGTCTCAGCTCCTGCTTTTCCCCAGTTTCTTGTATTCTCACCTCCTGGTTTTGACCCTTGCCTGTCCTGTCTCTGAGCCCACCTGCCTGACATCCTGTACCTTTGCCCTACCGACCTCTGCCTGACGTCCTGTACCTTTGCCCTACCGACCTCTGCCTGTCTGCACCTTTGCCCTACCGACCTCTGCCTGCCGTCCTGTACCTTTGCCCTACCGACCCCTGCCTGACGTCCTGTACCTTTGCCCTACCGACCCCTGCCTGCCTGCCTTGATCTGTATTTGCCCCATTTGGGATTATTAAACTATTGGTTGTCCGACGTGGTCTGCATCTGGGTCTTACCTTCATATCTGATAACAGTGCAGTTAGATTAAGAACAAATTCTTATGTACAATGACGGCATCCTGGTAGAAGGACAGATTTTAACCTGGTCAGCTCTGGGATTGATCCAGAAACCTTCCGGTTACTGGCCCAACACTCTAACCACTAGGCTACCTGCCACCTCTACACTCTAACCACCAGGCTCCTGCCACCTCTACACTCTAACCACCAGGCTACCTGCCACCTCTACACTCTAACCACTAGGCTACCTGCCACCTCGACACTCTAACCACTAGGCTACCTGCCACCTCTACACTCTACCACTAGGCGACCTGCCACCTCTACACTCTAACCACTAGGCTACCTGCCACCTCTACACTCTAACCACTAGGCTACCTGCCTCCTCTACACTCAACCACTAGGCTCTTGCCGCCTCTACACTCTAACCACCAGGCTACTTGCCACCTCTACACTCTAACCACTAGGCTACCTGCCACCTCTACACTCTAACCTAGCTACTGCACCTTACACTCTAACCACTAGGCTACCTGCCACCTCTACACTCTAACCACTAGGCTACCTGCCACCCTCTACACTCTAACCACTAGGCTACCTGCCACCTCTACACTCTAACCACTAGGCTACCTGCCACTCTACACTCTAACACACTAGGCTACCTGCCTCCTCTACACTCAACCACTAGGCTCTTGCCGCCTCTACACTCTAACCACGAGGCTACCTGCCACCTCTACACTCTAACCACGAGGCTACCTGCCACCTCTACACTCTAACCACTAGGCTACCTGCCACCTCTACACTCTAACCACTAGGCTACCTGCCACCTCTACACTCTAACCACGAGGCTACCTGCCACCTCTACACTCTAACCACGAGGCTCCTTGCGCCCCAAGACTAGTAGTGATAATGGAAATAGATAACTACATGTGGGGAAAACGTTATAATATGTTATATTACTTATTGTATGAACTGAAATGAAAGACAACTCATTGTAACACAGGCGACTCCTGAAAGCTGCAACGGCTTGGGACTTCATTCTATAGCTAGAGGACTCCTGATATCTCCAGGAGTGATACGTATCATGTTTTGTTGTCTTTATCTGTTGTGGTCTAGTACTGTCTTTTTGACAGCTAGGGCCATCTACTGTAGGTGCTTGTTATCGAGGAAAAATATACTTTCTATGCCTGTGATATGTGGTTGTCCCACCTAGCTAACTGAAGATGACTGCAGTAACTGTGGTCACTCTGAATAAGAGCATCTGCTAAATGACTTAAATGTAAATGACTGATGTGACAGCTTAAAACAAATATATATATTTATTACAAAAAACACAAGGAAGGGTAACTTAAAGTATTAGAACATGAAGGACAAACACTACAGCATCAAGACACTATCAAACATGTATCAGTCTTTCTACAACAGAGACATCCTTATGTGTGAGGGTGCGTGTGCATGATAGTGATATAAAATATATGTCATAGTTTCCTTTTTCATGATCACAATCTTGTGAAACCCGAACCCTCCAGGA
>NW_019942789.1:69069-77401 GCF_002910315.2 Salvelinus sp. IW2-2015 | reverse complement strand
ATAATTATAATAATATTTTCTCTAGGATTGGCAGTTCAGTACATTCGTGGTTTTTTCACTGAGGAAGATGTACAGTCTGCTGTTAATGATGAATGCACGAGGCAAGCGATTTTTCGCAAGGTATTTTGCTCTTATTTATTGACTCGCATACTCATCTATATGTATTTTATGTAGACAGATGCATAAAATTTATACTCATTCTATGTGATTGGCGGTGATCAAGTTGATCTGTGGTTGTATAGGGTGTATAATATCCTTGGGGAAAGATTCCAGTAGCTGAGGATCGAAGTTAAGAGTTTTACGATAAGCAATTGGAAATTGTTGATACTGTATAATTTGGATATTTCATTGAAGGTTACCGTCAACACCACAAAGACCTTTTGGGTTGGAGGGTTTGATATTTGTCCTAGTAGATATCATACTCAAGGTATATGAGAATCCTATGGATTCAGGTAGTACTCTTAAAGTTGATTACTAAGTTTGTAATGTAAATTTAGATCCATGTGTAATGTTCTTTTGTTTTGAGCTGTTTGTTTTTGTTATAGCATGAGCAAAAAGCATTGGAAAGTGGTTTTACCATACATCTCCATTTTGGATAGATAATTAATCTCTCATGTTGTTCAGTATTTGTTTTGTAGATAGTGTTTTCCCCCAATTTTCCCAGTGGTTACGATTCTATGGATTCTTGCGATTCATTGAGCGTCTTGAAATTCTATGTATGTGTCTGCTCTACCTGGGTCTTTTCTTTAATTAATTGATGACCGTAGTCAGACCTTTGTATCCCTGCTTTGAGCTTATACTACTTCTTTGTCATAGGGTGAGATGACGCTAATCTCAGGCTACTCTATGATAGAAAGAATGTAGTTCGTTACACAAATTACTAAACACTGGTGAGGCCCTTTCTAGTTAACTATTCAAACAAAGGTCTTTGCATTTATGAGCTCGTCCACCTAATATCGCATTTATTAGCAGTACGTGGATATTGTGCGAAGTATCAAATAGAACGAGACATCATGCGGCCAACATTAAAAACATTTAGGACTAACAAGCCGAGGGCCGACTGTTTCGAATGTATTTGAAAAAACTCTGTTCCTACTCAAAAATAGACGCATAACAACGTCTGGAAGGGAGTGGAAGCAATAATTGAAACCATGACTAAGAAAGATAACCGTAACTCAAAAGATGTGTAGTTCTCTCACATATTAATATCATCAAAATTGTAAATATGCAAATATATTTTCTTATGGGCTACTTGTCTATGGTTAATACGCTTTAAGTTACAACATTGACAGGCTAAAGAGACGACAGTATTAAATTTCGGTATCTTATATTTTATAAAGTGCAAATAGGCAACTTCCCATTAATTACCTGGACACAATATAGAATGGAGAAAGAGAAACGAGTGGATATCGAGTATAAAAGCAAGGGAAAACGAACTACTGAGCAGTTAATCGTGATCTCTTTGTATTATTCTAGATTAACTGTAAATCATAAGAATCCTAACCACTTGTGGGAAGATTGAAAACGCTTAGAGAGAACACTATGAAATTTTTAACTTTCAAAAGATAACAAAAATAGGAATAATAGTCAGTATTTCTAGTGGCTATACCACTCAACTGAAATATAATATAAAATACCCTACTATATTCGAATGCTATTTTTTGGAAGCTATCTAGTAACAATAAAGAATACAAAACAGCAAATAGACACAAATAATATACTCATAATAAAGATAACATCCAATAATTTTGCGTTATAGAGATAAGACAGTTTAATCTATGCAAGGACTGAAACACCATGAATATTCCAAAGCTATTTCTATCAACTTTATTTATAATGAACTTTGAACTAACCGGCATCGAGAAGTATCAAAAACTGCTCACACTCACTCGTCGATTGCACAAGTAATGTTCACTTGTTTGAGGTTGAGGGTGATACTTGGTGGTGTCCCATCTTTTCCACAAGTTCATCAATGTTCGGGTAAGCTCTGAGCTGAGGAAATCCTCAGAATTGAGTGGAGGTGTTCAGCAGTAAGTCGATTCTGTGTGATGTTTTGTTCAGGTTCATCAAAGAAAACAGTTGTTCACAACGGTATGTGCTGCCAAACATAGACAACGTTTGAGCAGCCTGGATGCGCAGCTGGGGCATTGTGTCGGGGAGGAAACGGGCGAACTCCGCAGCACCCACTGCCGCATATTTTGCCCTCAGTGCATCATTGCATTGGAGGTCAATCAACTCCATTTGGAGGTTTGGTGGTGAGCTTCCACGTCAACAGCAAATGGGTTACCGAGCAGTTCCAACCTGCTTTTTTGTGCTTCAAAGTCAGCAAATCGGCGTCGAAAGTCAGCGGCAGCATACCTATTTATATCAGCCAACTGTGCGCTCGGGAACGCACTGGTAGAGAGCTTCTCTTTCATGGTCTGGCAGCTGGGAAAGTGGCTCAAATTTTCTTTCCGCATCTGCGTCTCCCACAGAGTCAGTTTGGTTTTAAATGCCTTCACTGTACTGTACATATCAGAGATGACATGATCCCGACCCTGCAGCTGCAAGTTCATTGCATTCAGATGACTCGTAATGTCACACAGAAAAGCCATTTCACACAGAAACATTTCGTCTCGGAGTTGTGTTGTGTCTTTCCCTTTGCTGTCCAAGAACAGACAAATCTCCTCACGAAGCTCGAAACATCTTTGAAGCACCTTTCCCTGGCTTAGCCATCGCACCTCTGTGTGATAAGGCAAATCACCATGCTCCGTTTCTAACTCCGTCAGAAATGCCTTGAACTGGCGGTGATTCAAACCTTTGGCTCTGATAAAGTTAACTGTGCGCGTGATGATGCTCATTACATGCTCCATTTTCAAGGCTTTACCGCACAACGCTTCCTGGTGTATGATACAATGATAAGCTGTCAGCTCACCTGTCGCGTTTTCCTCTTGCATCTCTTTCCCGTATCTTCGCCACCAGTCCGCTCCTGTGTCACACATCGCAGGTGCTCCGTCGGTTGTCAAACCCACGAGTTTTTCCAAGGCAGCTCCATCTCATTTACACATCTTGACACCTCTTCATACAAATCATGCCCGTAGTTGTGCCATGCATAGGACGTAAAGCCAAAAACTCCTCTGTCACGCTTAGGCTGGAGTCCACTCCGCGGATGAAAATTGACAACTGGGCAATGTCAGAAATGTCGGTGCTCTCATCCACAGCCAAGGAATATGCAATGAAATCTTTTCCCTTTTTCACAAGCTGCTCTTTTAGATTGATGGACAACTGGTCTACTCTCTCGGAATGGTGTTTCTGCTCAGACTCACATTTAAAAAGAGTTGCCTTTTTTCTGGGCAAACTTCGTCACAAACTTTAATCATGCAGTTTTTGATGAAATCCCCTCCGTAAATGGCCGGGCTGATTTAGCGATCTCTTCTGCCAAAATAAAAACTGGCCTTGACAGCAGCCTGGCCTTGTGATTTGGCTTTTTTGAACAGAGCCTGTCGAGATTTGAGGCCTCGTTTTAATTCCTCTGCCTTTTGTAGCCTTTTGTTCCATGTCCATATTCTTGTTTTTGTCCGCGTGTTTCGTTTCATAATGTCGTCTCAGATTATACTCTTTCAGTACCGCCACACTTTCTCCACACAGAAGACACACAGGTTTTCCAGCTACCTCCGTGAACATATATCTACTCCGACTCCCACCTTGTTTGAAACCCCCGGTTCTCAGTGTCCACCTTCCGTTTTGCCATTTTTGATGGGTATCTGAAAGTTAATTTTACTGTGATGCTGACGACTGCTGTGCCAATAAATATTGAAATGAAGCAGCCTACTGCTCGGTGCGTCACCGTTGCATTGTGGGAAATGTAGTATTGGTGCGTGTAAAAGATCTGCGGGCTGCCGGCTTGCTGCGGTCTGCGGGCCGGTTCTAATAATAAATCAAGATCATCCCAGGGGCCGTAAAAAACCTTCTCGCGGGCCGGATGTGGCCCGCGGGCCTTGACTCTGACATATGTGCTCTACCGGTATGCCATCAAGCCCTCAAGTTTTTCCAGACAAAGGATTTAATAGCCTCAAAAAGTTCTTCCTCTGTAATTTGGCCTTCGCACTGATCTTTCTGTACATTTGTTAATTTTCCATGTTTTATATTATTTGGAAAGAATTCCTGACCGTAATCTTCATTCAGTGGGAGAGGATGAAACGGAAAAGAGAACATCTGCCTAAAATAGTCAGCTTCCTCTTTTAAAATATCATTCGGAGAATCACAGATGACTCCGTCTTCAGTAACGAGTTTCTGCAAATTATTTTTGTTAGCGTTCCTGTATTGGAGATTCAGGAAGAATTTTGTGCATTTTTCTCCATATTCCATCCAGTTTGCTTTATTTTTGTAATAGTTTACATTAGATCGTTCTTGAATAAGTTCAAGTTCTTTTTGTTTTTCCGCTAACTTACTTTGTATCTCTGTAGTATCGTTTTTATTGCCATCTACCTGTACTATTAGTTCATGGATTTCCCTTGTTAGTCTTGTCTCTTTAGCCAGAAACTGCTTTTTTATTATTGATGAATATTGAATTGAATGACCCCTGAAGGTACATTTAAAGGTATCCCAAACAATAAGGAGATTTGCTGAACCTATATTATACTGGGAAAATACAGTTATAAATTATTTTGTCTTAGTTAAAAATAAATTGTCCTCCAGTAAACTTTGATTTAAATTTCCAATATCCCCGTGGAAACTCTATAAGAGTTATGCGAAGGCCAATTAGATGATGATCCGATCACATTCTGTCTCCTATTAAAACTGTTTTAACCTTTGATACAAGAGAGAAGAAGAGACGAGAAAGTAGTCAAGACGACTAGCTTGATTAAGTCTCCTCCATGTATACCTCACTAGGTCRGGGTTTTTTAGTCTCCAAATATCCACTATTTCTAATGTGTCCATAATATTTGGGATTTCCTTAAGGGCACGGTGATGATAGTTTGTAGAGTGATTACCTTTACGGTCCATTGAGGTACTTAACACTGTGTTATAGTCTCCTACCATAATGATTAGATCATTTGTTGCCTGTAAGTTCAATAAATTGGTGTAAATGTTTTAGAAGAAGTATGGATCATCCTGATTTGGACCATATAGATTAATGAGCCAAATCTCTTTTTCGGCCACTTTCATATTCAAAAGGATCCACCTTCCTTGTGAATAATTCCTGATTATTTGTACATTCAGATCAACATTTTTCTTTATTAATATCATCACACCCTTTGAGTTCCTTTGTCCATGACATAAAATTATTTCACCACTCCATTCCTTTTTCCACGCAACTTCATCTAAGGATGTAGAGTGAGTTTCCTGTTAACAGTACATGTTATATTCCTTTTAGCCACGTAAAGACTGATCTTCTTTTTTTATAATCTGCCAAACCGTTACAATTATAACTGGCTATACTTATTTCACCCCTTACCATAACTAGATACTATTCTCAGTCTAAATTGACCACAATTAGTGCTTGTAAAGTTACTGCCATCAGAGATATTATGAAGGTCAAAACTAGGACTTTCAAATGTCTGATATTTAGAATTCAAGAAATAGGTTCTAGCAATATTTTGTATATTCCCTTGCCTGTTTGCCTGTGAGCCAATGCCACAGATGTTAGAACATTGAGACAAATGATGTGTGTAACAAATCTGAGTAGGTTGATGTCTATGATGTTGGATATGATATAATGAGAGTGTGTATGATGTCTGTATAAGAGTAAGACTATAATGTGTGATGTCCAAATAAATAATAACTGCCAAATTGCATGGTTGAGTGTCTATGTGTGTAACACGTAGTGCTTATAGCCTTAATATTCATAATTGTAATCCATATCGTATCACCATCATAGTTGCATCATAATTACCTTTAACATAATTGAAAAACACATCCCAGCGTTTCCATAGCAATTGACGTTTCACATGATCATGAAAGAGATCTTGCATTACTCTAGAGACGGCTTCACTACAGAACAAATATATTCAGTACAATATGTTATTATTCCCCAATGCCCCTATTCTGATATCTTCCCCTTGCTTGTTGTAAACATATATAACCTTGTAGACAAATACATTAAAAAAAAGTTAGACAAACAATAAACACATTAAATTATAAAACAGTTCGACGAGAGAGAGGGAGAGAAGAGAAAAAGAGAGAGTGAGAGAAGAGAGCGAGATCAGGTGTGTTTATGTATAAGTCCGTATGTGTAAGCAAGCATGTAATTGAGTACGTGTGTGTTTATATCCACTTCATAATGTTCAGATATTTTAAACAGTTCCCATACCTTTTTTTCCTCCTAACCTGAAGTCCCTGTAGAATTTAGTACAGCCACGGTGTTATGGAGCTGTCTCGCAATAGCTGTCCATCTATAAAGAGTTGGTCCACAATGATAAAGGCACCGCCTACCATCCATCCTTTGTTGTCTTTGTACCGGATACAGTCTCTTACGACGTTCGTTTATCTCCTTTGGAAATTGGTCATTGAGACAGAATTTGGTCCCTTTATTAAGCTCCCTTCCTCTGCTTTTGATCAGCTCCTTTTGTTGGTACTGTTCAAATTTTACGATGATCGGTCAGAGACCCTTGGTCTTGTCGCCAAGTCTGTGTACTCTGTGGAAAGCCACCTTGTTCACAGTCTCTAGAGGAAGTTTCAAGGCGGATTTCATGAATTCTCTGATCGCGCCCTCTGGATTATTGGAATTCCTCAAAAATACGAGAATAAAAATTGATTTTCACTGGTCGCGCTTTCTGGATTATTGGTATTCCTCAGGAATACCAGAAGAAGAAAAAAGATTTTCACGCATGCTACGACTTTGTATGTCTAGTAGCGTCTCCTTCATCACCCTGTTTTCCCTGAGTAGACCATCCATGTTGGAATCGTGGATTTTTACCTTGGCTGTGAGTGTCTTGTTTTCTCTTTGGAGCTTGAGAAGTTCACTCTGGCTGAACTCTAAACTCCCCCTCAGCCCTGCTACCTCCTCACACAACTTTACCATTGTTGCATGGATTCCAGCCAGAGCACTAGCCTCTACCTCAGTGGTAAGTAAATCATCCGTGTCTGTAGATGAATCTGTTTTTCTTTTTTTTGTTGGGTTAGTTATTTTGTGAGGTGGTCGGATCTTTCCACGAAGGAGTATGATGTTCCTCCATAGCGTAAGCGGTTGGTACTCGTCAATTTCCCTCAGGATCTGCTTGGTATACAGATTTGCTCTATTCTGCAACCAGTTGTTTTACGAAAAGATAACAATGAGTCTTTCCCACGACGACGATGACAGGTGTCTGTAGTACAGCCAGCTAGCACTCGCGGAATCCACGCAACAACAAAAAAAAAGGAACACAAACTTGCAGTCCCAGCCGTAAAGGCTAACCGCGTTGTGGAATCCTTAGTAACAAAACTTTAGTTCGGATTAAAATCGATTTAATGAAAAATACTAATTATATGACCCTGCACATGTGGATGACAAGCGGAAGCTTACCTCTTAACTGATGTCTTAGAATTCAGAAAAAGTTAACGGCCTCCGACCCCAACGACAAAATACAGCAGTAGAATATTTATCAAAAAGGCCCCAGAGAGAGAGAGGTTCTAAAAACAGGCCGTCTGCAGACAAAGAAAAATAACCTGCCAACAATGACTTATATACAGTCCAGCCTCGCTTGTAAACTCCTCCCACAACCAGTTACAACTGATTCACACAATACAGGAATACCCCCTTATCCAATCACTACTCCCCTAGTTACAAAACATCCCCCTTATCCAATCACTACTCCCCTAGTTACATCCCCCTTATCCAATCACTACTCCCCTAGTTACAAAACATCCCCCTTATCCAATCGCCTCAAAATTATATCTTTATCTTTCCTGTGTGAATCAGGTATATGTGCTACGTAGGTCCCTCTTCTGAATTAAAAAGCTCCTTCCACAGTCAGCCCAGCTAAAAGGTTTCTCTTCCCTGCATGAGTCAGGTTTATGCATGCGTTAGATGCCCCTTTCGATTGTGAAGCCTTTCCCACAGTCACCACAGCTTAAATGGTTTCTCTCCTGCTGTAGAATCAGTTATATGTCTCCTTAGGTCCCCCTTCAGAAATAAAGGCATCCTCCCGCAGTCATCACATCGGTATATGTTCTCTCCTGTGCTGAGCAGTATATGCAGGTAAGGAGCTCCTTCCGATTAAGGCTTTTCCCACAGTCACCACAGCTAAATGGTTTTCTCTCTTGTGTGAGTCCATTAATTGCATGGTGACGGTTTTTTGGCCCCCTTTCGATTGAAGCTTTTCCCACAGTCACCACAGCGTGAAATGGTTTCTCTCCTGTGTTGAGTCAGTTT
>NW_019942789.1:65488-68053 GCF_002910315.2 Salvelinus sp. IW2-2015 | reverse complement strand
ATGTTCAGTTAGGCTCACCTTCCGATTGAAGCTTTTCCCGCAGTCACCACAGCTAAATGGTTTCTCTCTTGTGTGAGTCAGTTTATGCATGGTTAAGTGCTCCTTCCGAATAAAGCTTTTCCCACAGTCACCACAGATAAATGGTTTCTCTCCTGTGTGAGTTAGTTTGTGAGTAGTTAAGGTCTCCTTGCGATTGAAGCTTTTCCCACAGTCACCACAGGTGAATGGCTTCTCTCCTGTGTGAGTCAGTTTATGCCTGTTTAGGTGCTTCTTGTGATTAAAGTTTTTCCCACAGTCACCACAGATAAATGGCTTCTCTCCTGTGTGAATCCTCATGTGATTGGACAGATCTCCTTTGTGTTTGGGATCCAATGGTGGGCTGGGATCCAATGGTGGACTGGGATCCAATGGTGGGCTGTTGTCAAGTCCTACTGTGTCACTGCTTACAGCTGAACTGTGGCTGGAGGCATTGTTTTGATTATCTGGAGGGTCACAGAGACTGTAGAAACCCTCAATGAGGGTCACAGTGACAAAAGGTTTGAGATCCACTGGGTTATAGTCTCTCTCTCTGTTCTCCACAGTCTGGGTTTGGGGAAGAGTCAAGGACCAAAGTGGGTCCTCCAGATCACGTTCACTTTTCACACAGGAAGGAGTGAATATGGAGTCTTTGGTATCAAAGAGCCCTTGAAGCTGCTCTTCCTCCTGACTGGTCCTGACTTCCTCCTGTTCCTCTTTAATCTGTGTGGACTCTGGGTCCTCCTGTCCCAGACTGGGGCTCCACTCCTGCTCACAGTGCTGCTGCTCAGGGGGAACCTGCTCTTCAGAGACAGAGAGCTGCAGGGATTCTGGAGGGAAGGAGCAGAGGTTATTTATATACTACAGAATTAAATAGAACAATGATTTTTTAATTGAAAATGTCTTTACTGGTATTGATCCTAAATTATAACAGGAGCTAAAATAATGTGCAATACTGATAAATTGTTCTACTGCTCCCAAACTTGATATTTTAATAAAGCTTGTACACGTCCTAATAATGTGAAAGATTTCTCAGAAAACTAGATGTTTTGATCACCGTATCCTTACTAGAGGTCGACCGATTAATCGGAATGGCCGATTAATTAGGGCCGATTTCAAGTTTTCATAACAATCGGTAATCGGCATTTTTGGACACTGATTATGGCCGATTACATTGCACTACACGAGGAGACTGTGTGGCAGGCTGACTACCTGTTATGCGAGTGCAGCAAGGAGCCAAGGTAAGGTGCTAAGGTAAGGTGCTAGCTAGCATTAAACTGATCTTATAAAAAACAATCAATCTTAACATAATCACTAGTTAACTACACATGGTTGATGATATTACTGGTTTATCTAGCTTGTCCTGCGTTGCATATAATCGATGCGGTGCCTGTTAATTTATCATTGAATCACAGCCTACTTCCCCAAACTTGTGATTTAACAAACGCATTCGTGAAAAAAGCACTGTCGTTGCACCAATGTACCTAACCATAAACATCAACGCCTTTCTTAAAATCAATACACAAGTATATATTTTTTTAAACCTGCATATTTTGTTAATATTGCCTGCTAACATGAATTTCTTATAAATAGGGAAATTGTGTCACTTCTCTTGCGTTCTGTGCAACAGAGTCAGGGGATATGCAGCAGTTTGGGCCGCCTGGCTCGTTGAGAACTGTGTGAAGACTATTTCTTCCTAACAAAGACAGCCAACTTCGCCAAACGGGGATGATTTAACAAAAGCGCATTTGCGAAAAAAGCACAATCGTTGCACGACTGTACCTAACCATAAACATCAATGCCTTTCTTAAAATCAATACACAGAGGTATATATTTTTCAAACCTGCATATTTAGTTAAAAGAAATTCATGTTAGTAGGCAATATTAACTAGACAAATTGTGTCACTTCTCTTGCTTTCATTGCACGCAGAGTCAGGGTATATTCAACAGTTTGGGCCGCCTGGCTCGTTGCGAACTAATTTGCCAGAATTTTACAAAATTATGACATAACATTGAAGGTTGTGCAATGTAACAGCAATATTTAGACTTAGGGATGCCACCCGTTAGATAAAATACGGAACGGTTCCGTATTTCACTGAAAGAATAAACGTTTTGTTTTCGAAATGATAGTTTCCGGATTTGACCATATTAATGACCTACGGCTCGTATTTCTGTGTGTTATTATATTATAATTAAGTCTATGATTTGATAGCGCAGTCTGACTGAGCGGTGGTAGGCAGCAGCAGGCTCGTAAGCATTCATTCAAACAGCACTTTCGTGCATTTGCCAGCAGCTCATCGCAATGCTTCAAGCATTGAGCTGTTTATGACTTCAAGCCTATCAACTCCCGAGATTAGGCTGGAAATACTAAAGTACCTATTAGAACATCCAATTGTCAAAAGGTATATGAAATACAAATGGTATAGAGAGAAATAGTCCTATAATAACTAGAACCTAAAACTCCTTACCTGGGAATATTGAAGACTCATGTTAAAAGGAACCACCAGCTTTCATATGTTCTCATGTTCTGAGCAAGGAACTTAAACGTTA
>NW_019942789.1:55863-64103 GCF_002910315.2 Salvelinus sp. IW2-2015 | reverse complement strand
CTTTTATTGTAAATACAATAGAATCTGTTTCTGGACAATAATGAATGAATCTTCAATGACGACAAGTGAGAAAGTTAAAAGAAACAAAGATGACCCTCTCCCCCCCCCCCAAAAAAATGCTGACTTCCCCTGTTATTGGTACGGATATGATTTACATTTAAGTCATTTAGCAGACGCTCTTATCCAAAGCGACTTACAAATATGATCTTAATTATTCATGATTTATTCGTGATTATCCGTAATCATAGTATCATACACATGAATGTATAAGTGTTCAGAAACATATTATATTCTTATTTACAATGTAAAAAATGACTCCAAATGTACAATACATTACACTTGAAATGTTAGTCATTTAGCAGACGCTCTTATCTCCAGCAATTACAGGAGACATGAGGGTTAAGTAACTTGCTCAAGTGCACATCGACAGATTTTTCACCTAATGTGGAAATAGTGAAGGGTTCTGAATACTTTCCGAATGCACTGTACATACGTACCTGTTCTACATAGTTTAACCTCCGATGTGATCCGAAGCAGTCTCCGTAGCCGATCATTCTCCTCCTGGTATTTCAGTACCGTTTTCTCAACTTCCCCGAAAATCTCCACAGTAGCCGCAGTTAAGCGCTCATTTAAAAACACATGAAACGACTGTTGTTTAGACATTTTAAGTTGACTGGTAGCTAGCTAGTTAGCTATTCAGCTGGTAGCTTCTTCCACGAGGAAAGAACGGTGTTCACGAAAGAAAAGTCCACTCGCAAGCTCACTTCCGCCTGTATCAGAGGGTGGCAAACCCATAAACACAGCGCCTCTATGTGGATGGAGCGTTAACTACAAGGTACAGACTTTTTTTTATTTTTTATTTATTTAACCAGGCAAGTCAGTTAAGAACAAATTCTTATTTACAATGACGGCATCCTGGGGAACAGTGGGTTAATTGGCTTGTTCAAAATTACAGATTTTAACCTTGTCAGCTCTGGGATTTGATGCAGCAACCTTTTGATTACTGGCCCAACACTCTAACCACGAGGCTCCTTGCCACCCAAGACTAGTGGTGATAATGGAATCAGATAACTACATGTGGGGAAAACGTTATATTATATATGATATTACTTTAAAAAAATATGTTTATTATTTCCCCCCCCAAATTTGTTTTTAAAGACAGCAATACCAACATGGACATTCATTGTACTGTTGAATGGGATGGCCAATTTAGAGGACAAAACAAAAGATAACTCACACATACACAAAATAAAACAAAATCCTATTAGGTTGTACATGTATAAGAAGACAGCATATAGTCATTACAAGCAGTGTAGTTAAACCCAAAACAAATATAGAGTGGAGTACAGCACAGAGTAGCAGCAGATCATCAACCCAGTTATGAAGGGGGACTAGACCATATATCCAGTATCGGCTGCCATATTTTGTAAAACAATGGACTTCTATTGGAGGTATTGTATAGAATCTTGTCCATATGTATTACATTCCCTGAATCCCGTAACCACATTTCAAAGGTAGGTACAGTGTCCAATTTCCAAAATTGCAATATGAGCCTTTTGGCTAATAGAGTACAAAGAGAGACAGCCTTCACTTCCTGGTTATTCCCATCAACTGTACCAAACAGAGCGATCAATGAGTCTGGGGCTAGAACTCTATCGAAGGCTTTAGATAAGTCATCAAAAATGAGAGCCCAGTAAGTAGGTAAGTTAGGGCATGTCCAAATTAAGTGGGTCAACGTCCCCTCATCCTGCTTGCACCTCTCACACAGTGGTGAGGTGTCCGGGAATATTTTATGCAGTTTCACTTTTGAGTAATGAAACCTGTGTATCACCTTAAACTGTACAAGGTTGTGTCTGGCATTCACTGAACTGTGGTTTATATTCCTGAGAGCTTCTACCCAGTCCTCATCTGAGATTTCTGAAACAAGTTCTTGTTCCCAAGCCCTTTTAATGGTGTCTGTGGATACCTCTATGTGGGCCTGTAGCAAATCATACAGTCTAGAGACTGACCCTTTTGAATGGGGTTTGACAAGGATCCGGCTATCTAATGTAGGATTATTGGGCTTAATGCCATACTGTGGGATATGTGTCCTAAAGAAATTCCTGATTTGGAGGAATCTGAAAAAATGTGTTGTTGGCATGTTGAACTTTCCCTGTAATTGTTGAAATGAAGCTAACTGACCATCCATGTATAAATTACCAATTGTTGTGAGCCCCTTCTCCCTCCACTGTGAAAACTCACCATATCATCCAATGCAGGGTGGAAAGCATGATTCGGGCAAATCGGGCTGTCAATGAATACAGTGGGTATGTTAATAAGAAAATACCTAATCTGTTTCCAGATCCTAAGAGTATGACAAATGACTGGATTAGAGTCATAAGTGGCTTTTTTTCAC
This sequence comes from Salvelinus sp. IW2-2015, assembly GCF_002910315.2. Taxonomy (NCBI): domain Eukaryota; kingdom Metazoa; phylum Chordata; class Actinopteri; order Salmoniformes; family Salmonidae; genus Salvelinus; species Salvelinus sp. IW2-2015. The sequence continues at coordinate 61,708 of NW_019942789.1, read as the reverse complement.
ATATGATGGACTATTAACAAGTGCAGGGCGTGAGGAACGTTGACAAGAGGCCTGCTCAATCAAAAGCCATGAAGGCATATCATTCTGTCGCATCCCAGGTAAACTTTCCCTCCAGAAAGACACAATGTTCAGATTAGCAGTTTAAAGTGAGGAAGGCCAAAGCCCCCCTCTATCTTGTACTTGCATAAATGCTTCTTTGAAATTCTGACTGCTTCTTATCCCATAAAAATGGAATTACTATTGAATCCAGTTTCTTAAAATAGCTTTGTGGTATGAAATTGGGTAGACATTGGAAGAGGTAAAGAAACCTGGGTAGGACAACCATTTTAATAGCGTTTATATGACCAAACAAGGAGATAGGCCTAGTTTTCCAAAAATCTATATTTTGTTTCAGCTGAATAATTTTCATGTCCCAATTCGCTTTCAATAGCTGATCAAGGTCTCTTGTCACTACAATGATAAGGCTTGTGAACTTGTCCATCACCGTTTCTAAATGGGGTACATGGCAGAAAATGCATATCCACAGGCCGTGATATCGGCATCAATTCTCTTTTTTGCCAGTTTATCTTGTAGCCAGAGAATGAGCCAAATGTATTTATCAAGTTAAGTAAGGAGGAATAAAAGTTTTAGGCTTGGATAAAAAAAAAAGAACATCGTCTGCATACATGGAAATTTTCTGTTGCGTGTTTTATTTTAACAGAAGCTAAATCGGCACATGCCCGAATGAGAGTAGCAAGGAGGGTCCATGGCAGGTGAAATAGGGCACCCTTGTCCGCAGCCCTTGAACAGGCGGAATGACTGCGACATTTCCTGATTAGTTACCACGGACGCCATTGGGTGTGCATAAATAAATAATTTAATTCAATAAATAATTTCCAAACTCGAAATGCTCCAGAACCGACATCATATACTTCCACTCAATCTGATCAAATGTCTTCTCTGCGTCAAGAGATATTACAACTGCCTCAACTTTATTGTCATGATACATTACGTTGAAAAGGCGTCTCAAATAGGCTCTATGCATTATACCGCCTCCAACGTTCTATTTACTTCTGATCGGGTTGATGACTTCCGGAGCGAGTTCTGCTATTGTTTTTATCATTAGCTTACTAGCTAGCTAACTGTCGCCGATGCTTTTCTGACTGAAATAGTTCGCAATGACTACGTTTAAATTACAGCCCCGCGAAGGAGGTGCCAATGAACATTGTTCAGTGCCTCCGTGTTCAGTTTCTTCCAAATGTAATGGTATTGTGAGCTTCCATCGTTTCCCAGTCGATGTAGAGCTCAGAAGAAAAGGTGGTTGGTGGCAGTACGTCGTGACAACTTTGCTGTCACCAAACACACAAAGGTGTGTAGTACACATTTCCTCGACAGAGCTCCGAAAGTTCAAATAAAATGAATTAAATTATACAGATTAATATATTTCCCCCCAGTCTGTCCCAAACATTTGTCATTACAGTCGAAAGACGCCACTGTTTTAGGCTTATCATCTGGATACAAAAACAATCACAAGAAAATGTTTCTAAAATGTTCCATTCTAGGAACCTCCAACTTTCCATCAGCACACGAGTTAGTAGGTTGACAGAACTCTGTCCCATCAACCGGACCTGGTTTCACACCCTAATTAAGTTAGTAGTTGACAGACTCTATCCCATCAACCGGACCTGGTTTCACACCCTAATTAAGTTAGTAGGTTGACAGAACTCTATCCCATCAACCGGACCTGGTTTCACACCCTAATTAAGTTAGTAGGTTGACAGAACTCTATCCCATCAACCGGACCTGGTTTCACACCCTAATTAAGTTAGTAGGTGACAGAACTCTATCCCATCAACCGGACCTGGTTTCACACCCTAATTAAGTTAGTAGGTTGACAGAACTCTGTCCCATCAACGCGACCTGGTTCACACCCTAATTAAGTTAGTAGGTTGACAGAACTCTATCCCATCAACCGGACCTGGTTTCACACCCTAATTAAGTTAGTAGGTTGACAGAACTCTACCCATCAACCGGACCTGGCTTCACACCCTAATTAATTAGTAGGTTGACAGAACTCTATCCCATCAACCGGACCTGGTTTCACACCCTAATTAAGTTAGTAGGTTGACAGAACTCTATCCCATCAACCGGACCTGGTTTCACACCCTAATTAAGTTAGTAGGTTGACAGAACTCTATCCCATCAACCGGACCTGGTTTCACACCCTAATTAAGTTAGTAGGTTGACAGAACTCTATCCCATCACACCGGACCTGGCTTCACACCCTAATTAAGTTAGTAGGTTGACAGAACTCTATCCCATCAACCGGACCTGGTTTCACACCCTAATTAAGTTAGTAGGTTTACTGAACTCTATCCCATCAACCGGACCTGGTTCACACCCTAATTAAGTTAGTAGGTTGACAGAACTCTATCCCATCAACCGGACCTGGCTTCACACCCTAATTAAGTTAGTAGGTTGACAAGAACTCTTATCCATCAACCGGACCTGGTTTCACACCCTAAATTAACAAGGAATTACTGAACTCTATCCCATCAACCGGACCTGGTTTCACACCCTAATTAAGTTAGTAGGTTTACTGAACTCTATCCCATCAACCGGACCTGGTTTCACACCCTAATTAAGTTAGTAGGTTGACAGAACTCTATCCCATCAACCGGACCTGGCTTCACACCCTAATTAAGTTAGTAGGGTTGACAAAACTCTATCCCATCAACCGGACCTGGTTTCACACCCTAATTAACAAGGAATTACTGAACTCTATCCCATCAACCGGACCTGTTTCACACCCTAATTAAGTTAGTAGGTTGACAGAACTCTGTCCCATCAACCGGACCTGGTTTCACACCCTAATTAAGTTAGTAGGTTGACAGAACTCTATCCCATCAACCGGACCTGGTTTCACACCCTAATTAAGTTAGTAGGTTGACAGAACTCTGTCCCATCAACCGGACCTGGTTTCACACCCTAATTAGATTAGTAGGTTGACAGAACTCTATCCCATCAACCGGACCTGGTTTCACACCCTAATTAAGTTAGTAGGTTGACAGAACTCTATCCCATCAACCGACCTGGTTTCACACCCTAATTAAGTTAGTAGGTTGACAGAACTCTTCCCATCAACCGGACCTGGTTTCACACCTAATTAAGTTAGTAGGTTGACAGAACTCTATCCATCAACCAGACCTGGTTCACACCCTAATTAAGTTAGTAGGTTTACTGAACTCTATCCCATCAACCGGACCTGGTTTTCACACCCCAATTAAGTAGTAGGTTGACAGAACTCTGCCCATCAACCGGACCTGGTTTCACACCCTAATTAAGTTGTAGGTTGACAGAACTCTATCCCATCAACTGGACCTGGTTTCACACCCTAATTAAGTAGTAGGTTGACAGAACTCTATCCCATCAACCGGACCTGGTTTCACACCCTAATTAAGTTAGTAGGTTGACAGAACTCTATCCCATCAACCGGACCTGGTTCACACCCTAATTAAGTTAGTAGGTTGACAGAACTCTATCCCATCAACCGGACCTGGTTCACACCCTAATTAAGTTAGTAGGTTGACAGAACTCTATCCCATCAACCGGACCTGGTTTCACACCTAATTAACAAGGAATTACTGAACTCATATCCCATCAATCGGACCTGGTTTCACACCCTAATTAAGTTAGTAGGTTGACAGAACTCTGTCCCATCAACCGGACCTGGTTTCACACCCTAATTAAGTTAGTAGGTTGACAGAACTCTATCCCATCAACCGGACCTGGCTTCACACCCTAATTAAGTTAGTAGGTTGACAGAACTCTATCCCATCAACTGGACCTGGTTTCACACCCTAATTAAGTAGTAGGTTGACAGAATCTTCCCATCAACCGGACCTGGTTTCACACCCTAATTAAGTTAGTAGGTTGACAGAACTCGTCCCATCAACCGGACCTGGTTTCACACCCTAATTAAGTTAGTAGGTTTACTGAACTCTAGCCCATCAACCGGACCTGGTTTCACACCCTAATTAAGTTAGTAGGTTGACAAAACTCTATCCCATCAACCGACATGGTTTCACACCCTAATTAAGTTAGTAGGTTGACAGAACTCTATCCCATCAACCGGACCTGGTTTCACACCCTAATTAAGTTAGTAGGTTGACAGAACTCACCCATCAACCGGACCTGGTTTCACACCCTAATTAAGTTAGTAGGTTGACAGAACTCTATCCCATCAACCGGACCTGGTTCACACCCTAATTAAGTTAGTATGGTTGACAGAACTCTATCCCATCAACCGGACCTGGTTTCACACCCTAATTAATGTAGGTGGACAGAACTCTATCCATCAACCGGACCTGGTTTCACACCCTAATTAAGTTAGTAGGTTGACAGAAACTCTATCCCATCAACCGGAACCTGGTTTCACACCCTAATTAAGTTAGTAGGTTGACAGAACTCTATCCCATCAACCGGACCTGGTTCACACCCTAATTAAGTTAGTAGGTTGACAGAACTCTATCCCATCAACCGACCTGGTTTCACACCCTAATTAAGTTAGTAGGTTGACAGAACTCTATCCCATCAACCGGACCTGGTTTCACACCCTAATTAAGTTAGTAGGTTGACAGAACTCTATCCCATCAACCGACCTGGTTTCACACCCTAATTAAGTTAGTAGGTTGACAGAACTCTATCCCATCAACCGGACCTGGTTTCACACCCTAATTAAGTTAGTAGGTTGACAGAACTCTATCCCATCAACCGGACCTGGTTTCACACCCTAATTAAGTTAGTAGGTTGACAGAACTCTATCCCATCAACCGGACCTGGTTTCACACCCTAATAAGTTAGTAGGTTGACAGAACTCTATCCCATCAACCGACCTGGTTCAACACCCTAATTAAATTAGAGTTGACAGAACTCTATCCCATCAACCGGACCTGGCTTCACACCCTAATTAAGTTAGTAGGTTGACAGAACTCTATCCCATCAACCGGACCTGGTTCACACCCTAATTAAGTTAGTAGGTTGACAGAACTCTATCCCATCAACCGGACCTGGTTTCACACCCTAATTAAGTTAGTAGGTTGACAGAACTCTATCCATCAACCGGACCTGGTTTCACACCCTAATTAAGTAGTAGGTTGACAGAACTCTATCCCATCAACCGGACCTGGTTCACACCCTAATTAAGTTAGTAGGTTGACAGAACTCTATCCCATCAACCGGACCTGGTTTCACACCCTAATTAAGTTAGTAGGTTACTGAACTCTATCCCATCAACCGGACCTGGTTTCACACCCTAATTAAGTTAGTAGGTTGACAGAACTCTATCCCATCAACCGGACCTGGCTTCACACCCTAATTAAGTTAGTAGGTTGACAGAACTCTATCCCATCAACCGGACCTGTTTCACACCCTAATTAAGTTAGTAGGTTGACAGAACTCATATCCCATCAACCGGACCTGGTTTCACACCCTAATTAAGTTAGTAGGTTGACAGAACTCTATCCCATCAACCGGACCTGGTTTCACACCCTAATTAAGTTAGTAGGTTGACAGAACTCTATCCCATCAACCGGACCTGGTTTCACACCCTAATTAAGTTAGGAGGTTGACAGAACTCTATCCATCAACCGGACCTGGTTTCACACCCTAATTAAGTTAGTAGGTTGACAGAACTCTATCCCATCAACCGGACCTGGTTTCACACCCTAATTAAGTTAGTAGGTTGACAGAACTCTATCCCATCAACCGGACCTGGTTTCACACCCTAATTAAGTTAGTAGGTTGACAGAACCTCTATTCCCATCAACCGGACCTGGTTTCACACCCATATTAAAGTTAGTAGGTT
>NW_019942789.1:29171-54727 GCF_002910315.2 Salvelinus sp. IW2-2015 | reverse complement strand
GTGACTTTGTTTATGGAAAAATTGGGGGCGACAATTCCAAAAGAGAGTGTTGTTCCTACAGTCTTCGCGTGGAACTGGCAAATCAAAGAGGACCTGCGTGTTAATGGGTAACTATAAAATAACAAACTAAGTAGAAAAACAAAAGAGCTAAACCTCTGCTTCCGACTGCAGGGTATGCAGCACACAAGGTGCCGCTGCAAACCTCGGACTGTGCTCGTCTTGTTCTCGGTTTCATCAGAGCATAGGCTTAAACAGACCAGTGTAAATGATAAATGTTTTATTTGCTAGCAGCAAAATAATAATTCGATTTATCTACAACATGTATCAATCAATTTGTGTTGTAGTGAAAAATATCAGTTTGTGTGGAGGCTGTATTTGGCTATATAATTAGGCAATGAGTAACGGGTGGGGGAGAAGAAATCAAGTAAAACACAGAATTAGCCAGAATGCAAGATTGAATCACATTCAGCAGATGTAGTAAATTGGAAATTAACTGAACTGATTGAAAATATTTGATGAAATACATTTTTTAAAAAATTCATTACTACTGTAGATTATCTTCACAAGAACAAGACATTACTTTTTATAAAAACCACTAAACTTGCACCCATGCAGGAATAGTCCATTCAAGGTGTGAGAGACACTTCTGAAAAGTAGTGGGGTAAAAAATACATTGTTGGTCAACCCTCTCTCTTATAGTTTTTGAACTGATAATCTTATATATCCTTTCAAGCTAGGATTTCCTCCTGTGCACAGATTACAAGTCACACCGACATACAACCTAGTGAGAAGGATTTGACCTTGCACCTGCCAGTAGAGCATGAGATCATCTTCAACTTACACGCTCTCCATTCTGAATCTATCAGTAAGGGCAGTCAACATAACTTGTACATTTGGGCCACATATGACCTCCTAATGTCCAAAGGTAGGTGGTCTTACACTTGGATACAAATATGCATGCACAGTCATGAGAGGTCCAAACCACGAGGCCATACTGAACTCTATCCCATCAACCGGACCTGGTTTCATACCCTAATTAAGTTAGTAGGTTGACAGAACTCTATCCCATCGTCTCCAACACGTACTCTCACTACTGGTGTCCCCTAAGGGTTTGGTTCTAGGCCCCCTCTCTATACACCAAGGCACTCAGCTCCATCATATGGTCTCTCCTATCATTGATATGCGGATGACACTCAACTACTTTTCTCCTTCACCCTCTTCTGACACCAGGTGGGTGACACGCATCTCTGCGTGCTTGGCAGATATCTCAACTTGAATGTCGGCCCACCACCTCAAGCTCAACCTCGACAAGACGGAGCTACTCTTCGTCCCGGGGAAGGCCTGCCCACTATTTTGGAAATTACAAGATGATGTTATAATGCTGTTATTGCATCAAATGGTTGTTTTCTGCAACAGAATAAGGGGTTGTTAGAACACTCATGTGTGTGTTCTACTGAGGAAGGGCCTCTGGGAAAACACTGACAGGAGATTTACCATGTCTTTTGAGTGATAAAACCTAAAGAGACCGCATTCCAGAGCACGAGTTAACTTCTTTTGGATAGGGGGCAGCATTTTCACGTTTGGATGAAAAGCGTGCCCAGAGTAAACTGCCTCCTATTCCAAACGTCGTAAATTGTTGGTTAACTGCACGAACCCAGTCTTCACTATGAGTCATCCATACATCAATTGTCTTAAATCATTTATTTACTAAGTAATTCACAGAAATGCATAAACAAACAGTAGATAGTTACAAGGAAATGATAACGGAGTTTCCCTAGTGGGATAAACCGGTATCGCGGCTTGGTGGACAAAAAGGGAAGTGGTCAACTGAGATGAGACACTACAGAGTTGATCATTATAAAAAATGAAATGCTATTCCTTTGCACATGAACGCTCACTCATTAGGGAATAATTGCAATCAATACATATATTTACGCTCAGTGTGTCGTCGGGATCTCTGTTGAAAAGTTTGTTTCTGTTAGAGAGTCTGTCCGCCCTCTCTCTCTCTCTGTCGTGGTTAGAATGTCTTGCCCGACTCACGCCTCTCCCTTGAGATGAATGAGTTAGGTTACCTAGGTTACCCCTGCTTCAGGTCTATGACCTACAGGCGTTGCTCTTCCAGCCCCGCCCCCGGCAACCCAGTGATAGCAGCCACACCTGGAGTGGGAGAAACCTTTTCTATTAAAAAACACTCAGCTGGAATTCAGCTCAGGGGTCGTAGTTCATCAGGATCTCCTAGGGCAATAAGACCAGGAGAACTTGGGGGGGTGTATAATTTCTCCGCTCGGCAACTGTTTATTATTAAATAAATACCTTTGTTTTACACCCAGGGATGCGCGTCACAAACCCTTCACCTGTGGYCCAGGAGTTCCTCACCGTAATGGGACCTAGTGTCCCACGAGACGAAAGAGGTATACTCACCTTGTCATGCAGAGACATTTTCATACACACCCCAAAGCATGGGCCCAACACAGTAACAAAGAGGAAACCCTCTGGTCTATTTGGGTCAGTGGCCCCTCCAGAGGAAATGCACAGACAGTATTTATTCAAGCAAAGCCTTTTATAATCAGTCTACACATCCTATGGATTCTCTAGCTCTCCACCTCCAGGAAACACAATCTTGTTCCTCCCAAAGAAAAATACTAATTATATGACCCTGCACGTGTGGGTAAAAAGCAGAAGCTTACCTCTAACTGATGTCTTAGAATTCAGAAAAAGTTAACAACAAAATACAGCAGTAGAATATTTATCAAAAAGGCCCCAGAGAGAGAGAGGTTCTAAAAACAGGCCGTCTGCAGACAAAGAAAAATAACCTGCCAACAATGACTTATATACAGTCCAGCCTCGCTTGTAAACTCCTCCCTCAACCAGTTACATCTGATTCACACAATACAGGAATACCCCCTTATCCAATCACTACTCCCCTGGTTACAAAACATCCCCCTTATCCAATGTGAAGGATGAAGGATGAATATGTATGAACTTTCCAATTTGTAAGTCGCTCTGGATAAGAGCGTCTGCTAAATGACTTAAATGTAAATGTAAATCCAATCACTACTCCCCTAGTTACAAAACATCCCCTTATCCAATCACTACTCCCCTGGTTACAAAACATCCCCCTTATCCAATCACTACTCCCCTAGTTACAAAACATCCCCCTTATCCAATCACTACTCCCCTAGTTACAAAACATCCTCCTTATCCAATCACTACTCCCCTGGTTATGTAATGCTCACATTGATTGTATAAAGGCGATGTTGTCTACAATTTCTTGAGATCCGATACATCTGGGTGGCTACTTTGAAGAATCTAAAACATTACATTTATTTTGATTTAACACTTTTTTGGTTACCACATGATTCCATATGTGTTATTTCATAGTTTTGATGTCTTCACTATTATTGTACAATGTAGAAAATAGTAAAAATAAAGAAAAACCCTGGAATGAGTAGGTGTATCCAAACTTTTGACTGGTACTGTAAATCTATTTACACGTGGGAATACTTGGGAACAGATTGCCTAAATATGATATATTTTTTTAATGAAATCTTGTTTTGCTCAGAAAACTTGGGGGCCAAATAAAAACCACCAACGAGCCGCTTATTGGGAAACCTGCATCAGATCTGGACATCTTGTATCCATATCTGACTACGACATTGAGTGTTCACAACTCTCCAACACCATCCCTCAGTTGTTCACCTAACAAGTGGTTGTTGTCTGAACTGCAGATTGTCCATTTCATACACAAAGAGTAGCAACATTACCTGTTAGGTTCAGACAACAGCCCCATTATATCATTACTGTGACATTGGACTGAGCATGATCAGGAGGACCAGCTAGAGTTGGTCCACAGGTGTATCTCAATACTCTCTTAGTCCCCTCTCTGTGTCCTCACTTTCTTTGTGGATGTTTTTCACGTGTTAGCAGATTAGTCTTCTGAATTAATATATTATCACAGACTGAGCAGCCATGTTGTTTGTGATTTAAGCTTTTCCCACAGTCCCCACAGCTACATGATTGCTCTCATGGTGTAGTCAGTTAGTGCGTAGTAGGTTGCTTGCGATTGAAACTTTTCCACATCACCACAGGTGAATGGTTCTCTCGCTGTGTGTGAATCAGCATAATGTCTCCTTAGGTCTCCCTCAGAATAAAGCTCTTCCGCAGGCATCACAGCCTAAATGGTTTCTTCCTGTGTGAGTCAGTATATGCCTCATTAGGACCCTTCTGAATGAAGCTTTTCCACAGTCCCACAGCCAAATGGTGTCTCTCTGGTGTGAGTCAGTGTTTGTGCGTATTAAAGCTCCTTGCGATTGAAACTTCTCCCACAGTCACCACAGGTGAATGGTTTCTCTCGTGTGTGAGTCAGTATATGTCTCCTTAGGTCCACTTCTGAATAAAGCTCTTCCACATTCACCACAGCTAAATGATTTCTCTCTGTGTGAATCAGTATATGTCTACTTAGTGCCTGTTCTGAATAAAGCTCTTCCCACAGTCACCACAACTAAATGGTTTCTCTCCTGTGTGAGTCAGTTGATGTTCAGTTAGGTGCCCCTTCGATTGAAGCTTTTCCCACAGTCACACAGGACAAATGGTTTCTCTCCTGTGTGAGTCATTGCATGTTCAGTTAGGCTCACCTTCCGAATGAAGCTTTTCCCACAGTCACCACAGCTAAATGGTTTCTCTCCTGTGCGAGTCATTGATGTTCAGTTAGGCTCACTTCCGATTGAAGCTTTTCCCACAGTCACCACAGCTAAAATGGTTTCTCTCTGGTGTGAGTCAGTTTGTGCGTAGTTTAGGTCTCCTTGCGATTGAAGCTTTTCCCACAGTCACCACAGGTGAACGGCTTCTCTCTGTGTGAGTCAGTTTATGCCTGGTTTAGGAAATCCGCGCATTGAAGCTTTTCCCACAGTCACCACAGATAAATGGCTTCTCTCCTGTGTGAATCCCATGTGACTAGACAGATCTCCATTGGAGTTTTAAGGTCTTTCCACAAACAGGGCAGGTGCAGGGTTTCCCACCGTGGACAGAGTCGGACATGGGCCTTTAGTTACAGGTGGAGTTGTAGCGTTTTTGGCAGAATCTACATTCACTGGGTCTCTTACTGAAGAGAGTCACATGTCTCTGCAGGTCAGCTTTCAGAGCAAAATGTTTGCACCACAGTCACCGGCAAGTGGTGAGTTTTTCTAGCTGTGGTGCTGGGTTTGGACAGTGTTTCTCTTAATGGTGGACTGGGATCCAATGGTGGACTGGATCCAATGGTGGACTGCTGTCAAGTTCTACTGGGTCACTGCTTACAGCTGAACTGTGGCTGGAGGCATTGTTTTGATTATCTGGAGGGTCACAGGAATGTTGAGACCCTTAATTGTGGGTGACAGTGACAAAAAGGTTTGAGATCCACTGGTTTAGAGTCTCTCTCTCTGTTCTCCACAGTCTGGGTTTGGGGAAGAGTCAAGGACTGAAGTGGGTCCTGATCACATTCACTGTTTTACAGGAAGGAGTGAATATGGAGTCTTTGGTATCAACGAAACCCTTGAAGCTGCTCTTCCTCCTGACTGGTCCTGACTTCCTCCTGTTCCTCTTTTAATCTGTGTGGTCTCTGGGTCCTCCTGTCCCAGACTGGGGCTCCACTCCTGCTCACAGTGCTGCTGCTCAGGGGGAACCTCCTCTTCAGAGACAGAAAGAGAGAACTGCAGGGAGTCTGGAGGGAAGGAGAGGAGGAGCAGAGGTTATTTATATACTACAGAATTAAATAGAACACTTGAATCACAAATGTGAATTATAGATCTCAATGAATTTTTTTATTGAAAATGTCTTTACTGGTATTGATCCTAAATAATAACAGGAGCTAAAATAATGTGCAATACATATAAATCATTTTACTGCTCCCAAACTTGATATTTTAATAAAGCTTGTACACGTCCTAATAATGTGAAAGATTTCTCAGAAAACTAGATGTTTTGATCACCGTATCCTTACTAGAGGTCGACCGATTAATCGGAATGGCCGATTAATTAGGGCCGATTTCAAGTTTTCATAACAATCGGTAATCGGCATTTTTGGATACTGATTATGGCCGATTACATTGCACTACACGAGGAGACTGTGTGGCAGGCTGACTACCTGTTATGCGAGTGCAGCAAGGAGCCAAGGTAAGGTGCTAAGGTAAGGTGCTAGCTAGCATTAACCTTATCTTATAAAAAACAATCATTCTTAACATAATCACTAGTTAACTACACATGGTTGATGATATTACTAGTTTATCTAGCTTGTCCTGCGTTGCATATAATCGATGCGGTGCCTGTTAATTTATCACTGAATCACAGCCTACTTCGCCAAACATGTGATTTAACAAGCGCATTCATGAAAAAAGCACTGTCGTTGCACCAATGTACCTAACCATAAACATCAACGCCTTTCTTAAAATCAATACACAAGTATATATTTTTAAACCTGCATATTTAGATAATATTGCCTGCTAACATGAATTTATTTTAACTAGGGAAATTGTGTCACCTCTCTTGCGTTCTGTGCAACAGAGTCAGGGTATATGCAACAGTTTGGGCCGCCTGGCTCGTTGAGAACTAATTTGCCAGAATTTTACAAAATTATGACATAACATTGAAGGTTGTGCAATGAAACAGCAATATTTAGACTTAGGAATGCCACCCGTTAGATAAAATACGGAACGGTTCCGTATTTCACTGAAAGAATAAACGTTTTGTTTTCGAAATGATAGATTCCGGATTTGACCATATTAATGACCTACGGCTTGTATTTCTGTGTGTTATTATATTATAATTATGTCTATGATTTGATAGCGCAGTCTGACTGTGCGGTGGTAGGCAGCAGCAGGCTCGTAAGCATTCATTCAAACTGCACTTTCGTGCGTATCTTTTTTACGTGGCACATATTGCACTTTTACGTTCTTCTCCAACACTTTGTTTTTGCATTATTTAAACCAAATTGAACATGTTTCATTATATATTTGAGACTAAATAGATTTTATTGATGTATTATATTTAGTTAAAATAAAAGTGTTCATTCAGTATTGTTGTAATTGTCATTATTACAAATATATCTATAAAAATCGGCCGATTAATCGGTATTGGCTTTTTTGGTCCTCCAATAATCGGTATCGGCGTTGAAAAATCATAATCGGTCGACCTCTAATGCTTACTTCTATTATGACCTCACAGCGTTTAAGATGAGCAGAGTCAGGGGTCTACAGGACTGAAGCTGTACTCTGCCTACTGCCATCATCAATGTAATATTGAATTACTAGTGTGAACGTAAACGTACTCACCATCTCTAATGAAATGCCAGAGTCAGAGAGGCTGTGCTATATAAGCTATTTCAATCATCTTTTCCTGACAGATAACTTTTTAATTATGCCCGGTGAATCTTAGCTATAWTATAAACTGTTCTTTAAAAATGGATGTAATGGAGATCCCTGTTACCGGAAACAGTTTATTAACTAAGTAGAACKGTAGCTAGCAAGGTATTAGATCTATGTACGAACCTATTCTACATAGTTTTATCTCTGGTGTGATCCGCAGCAGTCTCCGTAGCAGATAATTCTCCTCCTGGTACTCTGCTACAGTTTCCTCAACCGCACCAAAAATCTCCACAGCAGCAGATGCCGTTAAACATTCATTTAAAAACACACAGAACAACTGTAGTTTAGATGTTTTCAGTGGACTGAGAGTTGGGTATTCAGCTCGTACGGCTTCTTGACATGGGTCCTCCTGATCACATTCACTTTTCACACAGGAAGGAGTGGATATGGAGTCTTTGGTATCAAAGCACCCTTGAAGCTGCTCTTCCTCCTGACTGGTCCTGACTTCCTCCTGTTCCTCTTTAATCTGTGTGGTCTCTGGGTCCTCCTGTCCCAAGACTGGGGCTCCACTCTGTCTCACAGTGCTGCTGCTCAGGGGAACTCCTCTTCAAGAAGACAGAGAGCTGCAGGGAGTCTGTAAGGGAAGGAGAGGAGGAGCAGAGGTTACTATATACACTTTAGAACATGCCTGAGTGCACAATGCCATTTCTAAAGGCTTATGTATTTATTTAGACAGTGAAACGACATTTACAAATGGTGGATCTATATCTCCCAGAATTTGGGATTTGAGATCAAATGTTTAATATGAGGTGACAGTACAGAATGTCACTTTTTATTTGAGAGAATTTTCATAATATCCGTTTTACCATGTAGAAATCAAAGCACTTTATGTGTCTAGTCCCCCAACGTGAAGAAGTCATAAGCGTTTGGATAAATGAACTTAGTATATTACAGTAGTCAAAAGTGTAGTATTTGATCCCATATTCCTTACACACATTCATCTTGTGAAACCACAAACTTGTTGAATGCATTTGCAGTTTGTTTTGGTTGTGTTGTGGGTTTTYCCCAATAGGAAGTGAATGGTGAATAATGTAATAATAAGCTTGGAGTCCCTTTTATTGTAAATACAATAGAATCTGTTTCTGGACAATAATGAATGAATCTTCAATGACGACAAGTGAGAAAGTTAAAAGAAACAAAGATGACCATCATATCGCCCCCAAAATGCTGACCTCCCCTGTTATTGGGGAGGGGGGGGGTGTATGATCTTTATTCCTGATTTTGACGGATATTATCTTCATTATTCATGATTTATTCGTGATTATCCGTAATCATAGTATCATCCACATGAATGTATAAGTGTTCAGAAACATTTATATTCTCATTTACAATTTAAAAAATTACTGCAAAAGTACAATACATTACACTTGAAATGTTAGTCATTTAGCAGACGCTCTTATCTCCAGCAACTACAGGAGACATGAGGGTTAAGTAACTTGCTCAAGTGCACATGGACAGATTTTTCACCTAATGTGGAAATAGTGAAGGGGTCTGAATACTTTCCGAATGCACTGTACATACGTACCTGTTCTACATAGTTTAACCTCCGATGTGATCCGAAGCAGTCTCCGTAGCCGATCATTCTCCTCCTGGTATTTCAGTACCGTTTTCTCAACTTTCTCGAAAATCTCCACAGTAGCCGCAGTTAAGCGCTCATTTAAAAACACATGAAACGACTGTTGTTTAGACATTTTAAATTGGCTGCTAGCTTCTTCCACGAGGAAAAAATGGTGTTCACTAAAAAGGAAATCCACTCGCAAGCTCACTTCCGCCTGTATCAGCGGGTGGCAAGCCCATAAACACAGCGCCTCTATGTAGATGGAGCGTTAACTACAAGGTACAGACATTTTAGATTTATTTAACCTTTATTTAACTAGGCAACTCAGTTTAGAACAAATTATTATTTACAATGACGGCATCCTGGGGAAGAGTGGGTTAATTGGCTTGTTCAGAATGACAGATTTTAACCTTGTCAGCACTGGGATTCAATCCAGCAACCTTTTGATTACTGGCAAAAACACACTAACCACGAGGCTACTTGCCGCCCAAGGCTAGTGGTGATAATGGAAATAGATAACTACATGTGGGGAAAACGTTATAATATGTTAATACTTTTGTATTATGAATTGTATGAACTGAAATGAAAGACAACTCATTGTAACACAGGCGACTCCTGAAAGCTGCAACGGCTTGGGACTTCATTCTATAGCTAGACGACTCCTGATATCTCCAGGAGTGATAAGTATCATGTTTTGTTGTCTTTATCTGTTGTGGTCTAGTACTGTCTTTTTGACAGCTAGGGCCATCTACTGTAGGTGCTTCCTGTCTTCCCAGCGGCCTACTTGGTGTGTGTGAGCTGCTGACTGCTCATTATTTGCAGGATATTGTTGAACAACATCAGGATCAAGGGGCAGGGAAATGTGTGACTAGTTTCGGTAATCAGTGCTGTATTGGAGGGGGAGTGGTTTCACCTCTCCAAGCCAATCAGCAATTAGTAAGGAAGGTGTGCTCTCCACCTCTGCCAGCTATTGTCAATTAGTAACAGGAAGGTGTGCTCTCCCACTCTCTGCCGCCAGGCAATCAGCAATTAGTACGGAGGTGTGCTCTCCACTCTGCAGGCTATTATCAATTAGTACAGGAAGGTGAGCTCTCCAACCTCTGCCAGGCTATTATCAATTAGTACAGGAAGTGTCCTCATCTCCCCTCGCCAGGCAATTATCAATTAGTACAGGAGGTGTGCTCCCACCTCTGCCAGGCAATTATCAATTAGTACAGGAAGGTGTCTCTCCACCTCTGCCAGCAATTATCAATTAGTACAGGAAGGTGTGCTCTCCCACTCTGAGAGGCATTATTATTAGTACAGGAGGTGTGCTCTCCACCTCTGCCAGGCTATATTCAATTAGTACAGGAAGTGCTCTCCACCTCTGCCAGCTATTATCAATTAGTACAGGAAGGTTGCTCTCCACCTCTGCGCAGCAATTATCAATTAGTACAGGAAGGTGTGCTCCCACCTCTGCCAGGCAATTATCAATTAGTACAGGAAGGTGTGCTCTCCACCTCTGAAGGCATTATCATTAGTGATGTGCAGAAGGCTATTATCAATTAGTACAGGAGGTGTGCTCTCCCACCTCTGAGGCAATTATCAATTAGTACAGGAAGTTGGCTCTCCACCTCTGCCAGGCAATTATCAATTAGTGTTAGTACTTCAGTTTCCCCTGGTTTCTCAGCAGCAGCTGTAAGCAGTGGTTTTGTGGCAAACTAAGACAGTCACTGAAACAAATATGGTTCTGCCAAATCATTTGAGGAATGCTCCACACCACTCTCTCACTTGATTATCTTACATAGTTATTTACAGATTCTCATTTTGCTCTTTTGTAGCTTTGTCAACTATGTGTATAAATATATATATATATATTACCCCCCTTTTCTCCTCAATTCCTGATATCCAATTACGATCTTGTCTCATTGCTGCCACTCCCCAACGGGCTCGGGAGATGCGTCCTCTGAAACATGACCTGCTAAACCGCGCTTCTTAACACCTCTTCTTCGCTTCTTAGCCCGCTTAACCCGGAAGCAAGCTGCACCAATGTGTCAGAGGAAACACTGTTCAACTGACGAACGGGGTCAGCCTGCAGGCGCCCGGCCCGCCACAAGGAGTCGCTAGAGCGTGATGAGCCAAGAATAGCCCCCCTGGCCAAACCCTCCCCTTTATATTTGAAGGAGCAGGCTGGTGATTGTGACCCTGTTACTTTCTGGGGAAAGTTGGTGCCTGCAGCTGGTGTTCCTGTTCATGTCCCAGCTGATGTCCCTGTTGATGTCCCAGCTGGTGTCCCTGTTGATGTCCCAACTGATGTCCCTGTTGATGTCCCTGTTGCTGCCTACAGCTGATATCCCCGTTGATGTCCCTGGTCTCAAGAAACTGGGAGAGGTTGAAAATGTCAGTGAATACACTTGCCAGTTGGCCAGCAGATGCATCGGATTACACGTCCTGGTAATCCGTCTGGCCCTGTGGCCTTGTAAATGTTGACCTGTTTAAACGTCTTACTCACATTGGCACAGTGTCTGGAGTAAATCCCTCTCGTCCGACTCGTTAAAGAACAATTCCTCATCCAGTTCAAGGTGAGTAATCGCTGTTCTGATGTTCTGTTCTGATGCCCAGAAGCTCTTTTCAGTCATAAGAGACGGTAGCAGCAACATTATGTACAAAATAAGTTACAAACAATGTGGGGAAAAAAAAAAAATTGCACGGTTGGACTTCTTCAGGCTAGGGTCTATTTTTCTCCACTTCCTGTCTGACTGACGTGCCCAAAGTAAACTGCCTGTTACTCAGGCCCAGAAGCCAGGATATGCATATAATTGATACCATTGGATATAAAACACTTTGAAGTTTGTAGAAATGTTAAAATAATGTATGAGACTATAACACAATTGATATGGTCGGAGAAAATCCAAAGAAAAAACAACCAGAATTATTTTATTTTTTGGAGAGCCCATGCTCTTTCAATGGAAAGCTATGGGTCCTATGCAATTTCAGTTCCCTGATTGAAATTCCTATGGCTTCCACTACAAGTCAAGTCTTTTGTCAAGGTTTCAGGCTTGTTTCTTCCCAAACGAGGAAGAATTTTGATCTTTGGTACTGGGAGTCAGAGTTGGAAATCAGTCTGTGCGCGCGACGAAGAGGACGCACACTTGCTAATTTTACTTTTCTTTTGAACATACTTCCTTCCGTATGAAATTATATAGTTTAATTACGTTTTAGGGTACTCTGCGACACATACAGTTTGCGCTGTTCTGTGAATCAAGTAGTACATATGAGATCTTCAGTTTCTTGGCAATTTCTCGCATGGATTAACCTTCATTTCTCAGAACAAGAATAAACTGACAAGTTTCAGAAGAACGTGCTTTGTTTCTGGCCATTTTGAGCCTGTAATCGAACCCACAAATGCTGATGCTCCAGATACTCAACTAGTCTAAAGAAGGCCAGTTTTATTGGTTCTTTAATCAGCACAACCGTTTTCAGCTGTGCTAACATAATTGCAAAAGAGTTTTCTAATGCCTTTTAAAATGATAAACTTAGATTTTCTAACACAACGTGCCATTGGAACACAGGATTGATGGTTGCTGATAATGGGCCTCTGTACGCCTATGTAGATATTCCATTTCTTTTTTTAAATCAGCCTTTTCCAGCTACATTAGTCAATTATAACATTAACAATGTCTACACTGTATTTCTGATCAATTTAATGTTATTTTAATGGACAATTTTTTTTTGCTTTTCTTTCAAAAACATAGGAGGATATTGCATATTTATACCTTTGTGTACCTATTTAGGATACATCACCATGAAGAGAATGACATTCACATCCATAATGATGCATTCCTGTGTAGTACAGATCAGGGACCCATGATGAAATTCCGTTATTGTAACTCTCTTACCAGGTGTAAATCCCTTTCAGGTACTGTAGTGCAACAACCAAAATATATGTTTTCTAACTCAAGGTCTCATGTTATAGCTGACGCCCCATTCTTTCTGCAGACATCTTGAATCTTAATTCGGAGAAGATATTTAATAATTTTTTGGGGGAAAACGTGGCCATATGACAATGCATGTCAGAGCAAAAACCATGCCATGAGGTCGAAGGAATTGTCCGTAGAGCTCCGAGACAGGATTGTGTCGAGGCACAGATCTGGGAAGGGTACCAAAAACAATCTGCAGCCTTGAAGGTACACAAGAACACAGTGGCCTCCATCATTCTTAAATGGAAGAAGTTTGGAACCACCAAGACTCTTCCTAGAGCTGGCCGCCCGGCCAAACTGAGCAATCGCGGGAGAAGGGCCTTGGTCAGGGAGGTGACCAAGAACCCGGTCACTCTGACAGAGCTCTAGAGTTCCTTTGTGGAGATGGGAGAACCTTCCAGAATGACAACCATCTCTGCAGCACTCCACCAATCAGGACTTTATGGTAGAGTGGTCAGATGGAAGCCACTCCTCTGTAAAAGGCACGTG
The DNA here is from genome assembly GCF_002910315.2 of Salvelinus sp. IW2-2015. Lineage (NCBI taxonomy): Eukaryota > Metazoa > Chordata > Actinopteri > Salmoniformes > Salmonidae > Salvelinus > Salvelinus sp. IW2-2015. The sequence continues at coordinate 41,325 of NW_019942789.1, read as the reverse complement.
ACAGCCTGCTTGGAGTTTGCCAAAAGGCACCTAAAGGACTCTCAGCCCAGGAGAAAGAAGATTCTCTGGTCTGATGAAACCAAGATTGAAGTCTTTGGCCTGAATGCCAAGTGTCACGTCTGGAGGAAACCTGGCGGCACCATCCTTACGGTGAAGCATCGTGGTGGCAGCATTATGCTGTGGGGATGTTTTTCAGTGGCAGGGACTGGGAGACTAGTCAGGATCGAGGCAAAGATGAACGGAGTAATATACAATGACCCTAAGCACTCAGCCAAGACAATGCAGGAGTTGCTTCGGGACAAGTCTCTGAATGTCCTTGAGTGGCCCAGCCAGAGTCCGGACTTGAACCCGATAGAACATCTCTGGAGAGACCTGAAGCAGTGCAGCATCGCTCCCCATCCAACTTGATAGAGCTTGAGAGGATCTGCAGAGAAGAATGGGAGAAACTCCCCAAATACAGGTGTGCCAAGCTTGTAGCGTCATACCCAAGAAGACTCGATGCTGCCAAAGGTGCTTCAACAAAGTACTGAGTATAGGGTCTGGATACTTATGTAAATGTGATATTTCAGTTTTTAATTTAAAAAAATTAATTAGCTAAAATGTCAACACCTTTTTTTGCTTTGTCATTATGGGGTATCGTGTAGGCATATTGATGAGGGGGAAAAAACAATTGTATCAATTTTAGAATAAGGCTGTAATGTAATAAAATGTGGAAAAAGTCAAAGGGTCTGAATACTTTCCGAAGGCACTGTATGTAGACAGGTGTGTGCCTTTCCAAATCATGTCCAATCAATTGAATTTACCACAGGTGGACTCCAATCAAGTTGTAGAAACATCAGAAGAATGATCAATGGAAACAGGATGCACTTGAGCTCAATTTCGAGTCTCATAGCAAAGGGTCTGAATACTTTTTAAAATAAGGTGTTTCTGTTTTTATTTTTAATAAATTTGCAAAAATGTCTAAACCTGTTTTCGCATTATGGGGTATTGTCTATATAAAGGGGGGGGGGGAATCATTTTATCCATTTTAGAATGAGGCTGTAACGTAACACAATGTTGAAAAAGGGAAGGGATCTGAATACATTCCGAATGCACTGTATACAACCTCTTTTTTTTGGTTAGGCACAAAATTACCTTCATACTTCCATTCGTTTTTTAAAACCGGTACCGGTTACCTTCAGACAATTCCTGTGACACTTGTGGGGGTCGTAGAGCAAAACGGAGACCACCATCGTGTGAGAATCTCCCCTTTCCACAGTGGGGTCCCATTAGTTTGTACCCCAAACTGTTCAGACGCTACCAAACGGAAGTTGGCACATCAACGGTACCGACTTCAAACGAGTCTCCTGACAAATGTGGGGGTCGTAGAGCAAAACGGAGACCGATTTTTCAGGATATCTCATGGCCTGACAAACACCACTCTAGCTATGCCACCTTTCAGCACAGATGCGGAAGTGCAACATTTGTGTATTGAGACATCCAATGGGATTTATTTTGTTATGTAACTTAGATTGACTCTAGGTTTGCTTCGACTCTTCCATCTAGGTTGGCAAGTCGTAAATGTCAGTTTCCTAGTTCTGACTATCAAGTGAACGCATAAAACAAAAAGAAGCTATTTGGTTAAGGGCCTTCCTCAACGGCACATCGACAGATTTTTCACCTAGTCGGTTCTGGGATTCGAACCAATTCCCCAGCTAATCAAAAGGAATATTCAATGTCTCCAATAAAATGCAAAGCTAGCCAGCTATGCTATTTCAATAAGCTTTTCGTGACAGACAACTTTTTAATCATACATGGTGAATCTTTAAACTTTTCTTTAAAAGTCGATTTAACTAGTGATAATTTGCTTAAACAGTTTACTAATTGAGTAGAACTATAGCTAGCTATCAGTATCTACATATGAACCTATTCTACATAGTTGTATCTCCGGTGTGATCCGCAGCAGTCTCCGTAGCCGATCATTCTCCTCCTGGTACTCCACTACCGTTTTCTCAACTGCCCCGAAAATCTCCACAGCAGCCGCCGTTAAACGCTCATTTAATAAACACATGCAGCAACTGTAGTTCAGACATTTTCAGCTGGGTAGCTTATTTAGTTCAGTCAGTATGTCTTTGTTTACTCCTGCTTCAGTCAGCTATTTAGTGCTTTCTAGTCAGGCAGCTTAGTGTCCTACTCAGAAGACCCTTTTATAAAGTTATCTCATTCAGCCTATCGGCAGCCTAGATTCCCGGGACTTCAGGTTAGGTTACTGTAGGACCCCAGCACACACGTGGTCAGAAACGTGCTTCTCCATCATGATGAGCTCTACCAGTCTTTCCCTCCTGATGAACTCTTCCTTCTGTGGACTGAATTCCCTTTTCATTCATATGTAAGAAACTACAAGTTAATATCAGTACCGTATAGGATTCCAAGAGTGGTCAGATGTGTGAGTGTGGGGACATCTTCTCCAATGAAATCCCCCTCAACCTGGACATCCAGCATCATCTTTGTTCTGACCGGACATTCTGTAGTGGTTGCTACCGGCAACACCTAAGGTGTCTTACGTTCATGGTCCTTAAGATTCTCTATTACCCATCCTTATTTTTCATGGTCCTTACGAGCCGGATGCAGTAACTGCTATAGCATGAGGATGCCAGTCTCCAGAGAAGGTCCCCCCCACCCAACAGTGTCTAATCGACTGAGATAGATTACAACACACCACTCCTACGAGAGTGAGCAGCTAGAGGGTTCAAGCGGAGGGAGCATTCCCTCCCGGTCGACCCTCAACCCTTCTCACTGCCTCTATATACAGTACGTAACACCCTGTGCTACTCTGATTTTAGCTATCTGTTTCACTCTAAACGGACAATCTGTAGACCGGGCTTCATGACTACCTCCACAATTACTACACTGTTGGGGCTCGTTCCTCCAGGCATGTTTCCACTAAATGAACCCCCCCCCCCACCCCACATCTTGGCTGCTCCTTCCTACACCCTGACGCTACGTGGCCAAAAGTTTCCTTGTCTCCTTCTCAAAACCCATTGGAGAAGGTCAGTGTGGGGGAGGAACTCTGACCAGAGGCCTCTGGGTTTCTCAGCCAATGGGTTTTGAGAAGGAGACGAGGAGAGAGAGGACGCGAGGACATGCAATTACGAAGGTGTATAAAGATGGCGGGCACCGTGTACTTATCACAAACGCCTAATTTTCTAATTTCACCATATTGTACTGTGCTCTCCGTTACTCTTTTTTGTATTGTTATTAGCACAATATACATGAACCCAATTCTAGCTCCAAGATGGCGGCAATTTAATACAACTATGTAGAAGAAGTGTGTGGGTATAGAGTGGTGAGGAGGAGAAGGAGTCTACTGTGTCCAGAAGCGACTTCACCATTCATTTTCTGTATTCAGGTTCACTCAAACATCGTTTTAAACTTTGTTTAACTATTGACAGTTACAGCTGATTTCAGGATTGTATGTTGATTTGCTCTCCCTAAATATTTGTCATCTGATGTATTCGATTCAGTCTCTGAATTGTTTAATCAAACTTTTTTCCCCCTCCTGAATTAGCCTAGTGCGCCCAGCTATATCCTGTCCCAAGGTTGTTTTCCCCGGCTAAACTAGCTGGCTAGCTGAACTATGCTTATTTTCATCCTCATTGCCAAACTTCATAAATACTACACCCTCAGCTTCAAAACTAATTTGCTAGTTATACAATAAGACAATAAAACTTTACTATTGTTTTGTTGAATAGTCATGACTGTTGCGAGCAATGTCATAAAAGACAACGGTGGCAAAGGATATCATTGCCACTTAGTGTGGGTCCAAGTTCAGTTTTGAGATCCAGGTGTCATTGGCGTAGGGTTATAGATGGACGTTTCTGACAGGTCTTGGAACTGTTACAACGGGCAGCCTCTCCCTGCTTGGCTCGTTGGGATATGTATTGATTTTGCCAACACAGCCAGATATGTACACGGTCTTATACCCTTAACCTTTTTAACTGACTATCATATTTGTTGATTGAATCAGACTTTATTAATATAATGAGTAATCCAGGAATGTCACGAGTTAATTAAAATGATAAAATAGCAACTCTACAGAGCACCAATGGCTACAATGAATGGCTAAATTACTTCCGGACAGGAACGGTCAGCTGAGAGCTCACCACCACTCTATTGTTGACAATCAGATAGAACAATGAGCCAGATGTTTCACCAGATGTATGAACCTGCAGCATCCGGTTAGCGTTTCGACACACCACCAAATATGGTGATGAGATGAAGGCCAGTGGGAGAAGACGGAGCGAGATGGGTTTTTGCTGACTTTCTGCTCATTTTCTTGTTGATGAAACATTTGATCTCAATACACTTTTCCGTTACCAAAATTAAAATATGTTATGAAGAGAATGGACTAAGTTTTCTAGACTTTACTTTTTTTACCCCAACGTTTAAAAAAAACCTGTTTAGAAGGAGGAATGGGCGAATTTAGGTATTGCACACACGAACATCAGAGTGGGCGTTCCCTATCGGAAATATGCAAATAATGCTATAACGCACCAATAGGATCTCACTAGCTCGTGGTTGTTCTTCCCACTATGATTAATTTGCTCATAATGGAAATAACTGTGGTCACAGATAGATGAGACAGATATTTCACTGGATGTATAAATGTGAGACATCCGGTTGGCGTTTCCTCTCACTACCTAGTGAGAGGAAGCCCAGTGGACGGCAGTGGGAGAAGATTCAGATTCAGATTTTGGCCGACATTCTGCTAATTTTCTCATAAAGGAAACATTTGATCTCCATACAGTTCTGTTTCCAAAACTAAAATCTATAACAAACAGATTGCACTAAGTTTGGTAGACTTTGATTTACCCAATTGTTTGTAGAGATTACTTTGTTTAGGACGAGTGCACTAGATAGTGGCCGTTTTCCTAATGAACGTTATGCTTATTCAGCAAGGCACAAATGGTCTTCATCCTCTTCTTGGCGGTAGCTAGCTTGTCCCAAGTAGATATCTAGATGGCTAGCTAATTCACATTAAAAAACGACTTAGCTTAAATAGCTAGAAATCGATTTCTTTGCAAGTTTTCCCACTACTAAGTTAGTACTCCTTCTGTGAATCAACTTTTTTTTCACGATAAGAAACATGTCATAAATAAAATACCTTGTTTATTGTAAAATGGAGGAGAGGAAAATCCTTGTTCCAGCTTCCAACAGACGTTGAACAGTATGTAATAAATAATGAGAAGATGCATTTGGAGTAATTATTGCATGGAGGCACACGTCTTTGGCTGTGTAATCAGTAGCGTGCTGTATCCATGACTACCCATCGAATCAATCACCAAAGCAATGATCACTGATAGATAAAACATGCTAGCTACCAGTAATGAAACAAATCTATAGCTGGGTTTAACATAGTGTAACCCCAAATATGGTAGTGAGAGGAAGGCCAACCGGATGTTTCACATTTATACATCCAGTGAAATATCTGTCTCATCTATCTGTGACGTTAGTTTACCAATGTGCCCAGCCATATTACATCCAAGGCCATCACATGAATAGTAGCCATCATTTGTGACACTGGGTCATTGCAAAGTAATTTATTGAGTTATAGAACACCATTAAGTACCTCTTAAATGATGGTAGATGTCTGTAAAACATTGTATAGGCAACGACTTATGTTCTGTTGCCCTGTGATTAGATTAAGTAAGAATACCACAACATATGGTCTACTATAATTATATGCATCTTCAGAAAATAGACAAAACTCAAAAGGTTGTACATTTATTAAATGCCTGTTAACATGGTGAAAAATATAGAACATATGGAAACCATGAAAGTAGAGCATTTGATCACAACCTGGAAGAACACATTGTGCATGCACCCCCTCAACAGGAAAATGGAACAAAAAAGACACACAAACACCATGTGTAGTACTAGAGCGGAGCTTCAAAAGACCAATCAGGTTTAAGAGGGCAGCAACTGAAAATGTTTCATAGGATAAAGTCTGGGTCTTTATGGTAATGTTTCATAGGATAAAGTCTAGGTCTTTATTCTGATGTTTCATAGGACAGGATAAAGTGTGGGTCTTTATGGTAATGTTTCATAGGACAGGATAAAGTGTGGGTCTTTATGGTAATGTTTCATAGGACAGGATAAAGTGTGGGTCTTTATTCTGATGTTTCATAGGACAGGATAAAGTCTGGGTCTTTATGGTAATGTTTCATAGGACAGGATAAAGTCCGGGTCTTTATTCTGATGTTTCATAGGACAGGATAAAGTGTGGGTCTTTATTGTAATGTTTCATAGGACAGGATAAAGTCCGGGTCTTTATTATACAATATGTGCGCCGTTATTGGGGGTGTTGCTAATCAGGCAATGGTTGTTAAGGTGGTGTCTCACAGAGAGGAGTGTCAGTATTGATTGAAGAGAAGGAGAGTGACTGTCACGCCCTGACCATAGATTGCTTTGTATGTTTCTATTTTTTGTTTGGTCAGGGTGTGATGTGGGTGGGCATTCTATGTTTGTATGTCTAGGTTGTGTATTTCTATGTTTTGGCCGGGTATGGTTCTTAATCAGGGACAGCTGTCTTTCGTTGTCTCTGATTGAGAACCATACTTAGGTAGCCTGTTTTCCCACTGTTAGTTGTGGGTGGTTATTTTCTGTTTAGTGTTGGTTGCACCTTGCAGAACTGTTTCGGCTATTCTTTTTGTTATTTTGTATTCTGTGTTCAGTCAGTTAAGAGAATAAAGATGAACACGTACCCTGCTGCATTTTGGTCTGACGATTCCTCTTCTTCTTCCGATGAATGCAGTGACAGTGACGTAGACCCCCAGAAGTCTGCAGACTACAGGGATGAGTCCATATACACTACTAACTATAGCACGACACGATCAGTAAGAATGTAAGGTCTCATTTGGGTACTGGTCACAGGAGTAGTAAGAAAGGCTGCTTTTCTTATGACTTCTGGAGTCTACGTCACACTCCTCTTACACATACACAGAGAAAAAACAACATGGCTGCTGTTTAAATGAACTGTAGAGTACTATTAAAAACAATCAGGGTGAATAACAGGGATAGAGGACATAATAGTTTATGGTTACCTACAAACTATACTACCACAGATGTTATAGCAACCACTACAGTACTAAATTAACTATAAAACAGGAGACATAGCCCAACATCCAGCTGAATTCAATAAAATGTGAGATTCATCCTTACACACTTTTGTAATTACTCAGGAGGAAGATGTTGCTGAGAAACATCAGGCGTAGGGACATCAGTCTGCAGAAGTCCTTTGAGGACCTGAAGAAAAGGGGTTACGCTGTGTGCGAGGAGCATTTTATTCAGATTATTGACCATCTTTGTCAATGAAAATACATTTCAGTCATTATACTTTTCTGGTAAAAATGTCTTTCAACAGGGTTCACAGAAGACACTGTCCTCCGAGGCAGGACCTACCAGAATAAATTCCATGAATCCACCCCCTCAATCTGCAACAGATGCACGGCGTAGTAGAAAAAGACAACCACAAAGTTCGTAGAAATTAAAGATGCATCGTTATTGTTTTATATCAACAGGTTTAAAGTCTTGAATTGGCTATTTTTTGAAGGAGAGGCCAGGGAAGCAGATGTAGGAGTTTTAGGTAAGAGAGTGAAGGAGAGGAGTACTTTAAAGAGTGCTCCTCTCCTTCCTTCTAGACCCAGCTCCAGCAGAGGAAGCAGCAGATGCTGAATTTAGTTCAAGGGGTCTGCAGGAGGTGGTCTGTCAGGTGACAGAGGTGGCAGGAAGCTTCATCATGAGCATACAGGAGGAGGCTCAGGTGACAGGAGGCTTCCTCACAAGCATACAGGAGGAGGCTCAGGTGACAAAGGAAGCAGCATGTAGCACAGGTGTCATGCAGGAGGATGCCATCATCCAATTGAAGGAGGTCTATAGTATAATAATAATAGACCCACAGTAATTAATTGCACACACACTGGAAAAAAAAGATCACAAAGTTAATCTCATAAAGATGTTACTTTAAGAGAATACAGCTCCTGGAAAATATGCTGTCAAAATCACAAAAAACAACAGGCAAATGCAAAGTAGGCATGCCGCAAGACTAAACGCCACCAAAACACGTCGTCATCTTATAGATTGGAATATCAAAAATGGAAGACATAATTGACAAAAAACCTTAGCAGTCTTTGGGCAAAAACTGGCATTGTGTAAGGACTAAAAGTTATCTTACTAAGATCTAGTGCCTTTGATTGCATCCTGGAAGGCCATGTCGAGCATGCCTAGCCCCTCATAGAAGAAATAAATGGTGAAGATAAAGAATCAAAAACCATAGCACAGTGAAAACTGAAGTGTTTCACCAGCTAGTCCTTTTCTTTTGGTGCCTAGACTTCCACCCTGTCTCACTATCCTGGTGAAGAGAACAAAAACAGTCCAGGTGAATGGAGTGTGGCCGGGAATGGATGACGGCGCCCGTCATCCATCCCCTTTATCCCATGGATCAACTAGATTCAGCCCCGTGCCAATTTTTTTTTGTTGAGCGGATAGTTGGGGGCCGGAACATAATAACAAATAATTTGTAGACTGTAAATTGACTTGGAAGAAGCCCAAACAAATATAATTTTGGAATAAAATAATCATTCAAACCTTGCTTACAGGTGTCTCTATTATTCCTGGGAATACATGAATAGATTCTTAAATAAAAGTCACTTGAAGCCGATTTCCTGGTGTTTTTCCAGTCTTTTATGTACAACAATAAAAAATATATTTTAAATTGCCTCAACTTTGGAGCCCAAATAAAACCACCCATGTGCCAAATTCTGCCCGCGAGTTGGGGAAACTGCCTTGTCCTCACTATCACTTAGAAACCAATTCCAATGTCCGCCTGTAGTAGCTCTTTTGAGGTGTAACGATGCAGTGCTGTAGAGTACATTCATTCCTACAAACGCTGTTCGTCCGTACTAATCCATGTTCTAGCTGTTTCTAGCTTTTCGAGTAAACAAATAACTTACGTCCTGTTCTCTCAGATGTGCGGACCTGAATGATTAGTTAGCTAAACTAGCTAGTTACTCTGCTATTTTTCTGACAGGTGCAGAATCCGATGAATTGTGCTACAGTAACGTTAGCTAGCGGATAAATATATAAGTCTGTATATCAACCTAGCCAACGTTACTATTTCTCTTCTTGCGCATGTGAAATTGTAACATGTAATAAGAGAAGAGTAACGGGTTGGTCATTAATAACCTCACTCAATTATATTTTACCAATAGTCTCCAGTATTGATTCGCAAAATGACAACCGTTAACTAGTCGTCAGCTAGTTTATTGCATATAACCCAGTTAAGTTAACGTTTTGATTTAGCTAATGTTAACTGTTAGCTAACTTTACCGTTACTGTTCCTCGGCATGTTTTAACGGAAAACAGTTAACGCCCACTACAATACGTTTAAATATCTAATTTATATAACGTATATAAACATTAAGATATATATTTGTAACTTACTTTTCGATCTCGGTGGCGTTATAAAAGTGTCAACAACGAATAGTTACTTAACGTTAGTTAAGTGTTTTCTCCAAATCTCCAGTCCAACGTCTGCATCTAATTTTGAATATGATGACGATGTATTTTATTGACGTCACTAAGCCATCTGACTGACATCTCTGATAGACCAATAAACGCGACTTTGAAAAACACATCTCGACTCTTGATCCCACGAACTCGGCTCACTTGCCTCCCCATTGGAAACGACAGGGTGTGATCTATTTTAGTAGAACATCTTTGCTGTGGTCTAGCTTTACAACAATGGATCGTTACTAGTTACCACAGCCACAAAGTCATAACGATGTCTATTTTTACAATTTCTAGCCACACAGTTAAACTTATGCCTAAGGTTTAAATTAGGACCAAAAAGCACATTGGAGTTTTCTTAGGTTTTTACGATATAGACAATTTTGACTTTGTGTTTGTGGTAACTAGTGACAACCATTTGCTCCCATCTTACTTCCGTTTTCTAGTCAAGGAATTTTTGAAAAATTCTTTATTCTGGTGGGCTGCGTGCCCTGAACCGCACAACAGCGCCGCCAGCTGAATGGAGGTTTTCTGTGCAATGCAGCCTACAGACCAGTAGCAAAGGGAAACGAAAACTACATAGACAAACGATCTTGGAGAATCAATTCATCCTCAGGAGTCAACTGTTTATCATTATTCCATACAATATTAAATCAACATGATGAATAAGCAACATTAGGTTAAAATGAAATTTAAAAAAAACTATTGCACAAATTCAAGATGTTTTCTGGAAAGTATATCTATTTTTATTATGTATCATGTTATGTATATTTTATATGTATTATGTATATTTATATAATCAGGGGTTTTACTACAAGGTCTAGACCATTAATAATGGACTAGATAACTACATGAGGGGAAACAGTTACAGACGTTTAGTAATAGGGGGATTTAGGAGAATAATTTCTGGCATGAACTAAATTCCTTTTTTGTCATTTTAATTTAATTTAATTTAACCTTTATTTAACTAGGCAAGTCAGTTAAGAACAAATTCTTACTTACAATGACGGCCAAAACCCAGATGACGCTGGGCCAATTGTGCGCCACCCTATGGGACTCCCAATCACGGCCGGTTGTGATACAGCCTGGATTCAAATCAGGGTGTCTGCAGTGACTCCTCAAGCACCGAGATGCAGTGTCTTAGACCGTTACGCCACTCGGGAGTCCAATAAAGGAAAATACATTGTAACACAGGTGACTCCTGATAACTGCAACGGCTTGGGACTGATGTGACAGCGTGCACTAAACTAGAAAATGCGGTTATCAGGAGATTTTACAAAGAATGTTATTGAATTGGGACTAGAAAAACACTTTAGTTCACTTAAAAGAGAGTTTGCATCAGAAGTCGACTGTATATCATTACTTCCTGAAAGATTCAAACACCATCATGAATGAGCAGCAGATGAAAATGGATGAGAAATAGTTTTGGACAGATGGACGGAGCTATTTTCTGGAAAGTATACATGTTTAATGTATAAATAACACCATTCTCTCATCACCCTGAGAGAAATTCCAAAACCGATGACCAGATAATCCTGTTTCTAATGATGTGAAAACATCAGGAGACTTTGAACAGGGGACCTGTGAGTTTCCTACAATACTTTCATCCAACAGGTGGTAGGTAGTCTAGTGGTTAAGAGAGGCAAGACCACAAGCGGAGGGTTGCCGGTTCCAATCCCGCGTCCAACAGGTGGTAGGTAGTCTAGTGGTTAAGAGAGGCAAGACCGCAAGCAGAGGGTTGCCGGTTCCAATCCTGGATCTGATTGGAAAAATCTGCCAGGAAGTAAGCAGTTGCTGGTATCAAATCCTAGATGCCAAACCTGCCATTGGGCCCTTGAGCAAGGCACTTAACCCCCTACAGCAATTTCTCCACAGGTGCTGTAGTATGGCAGCCCCCTGCTCCATCCTCTATGTATGTCTCTTTCAGGGAGGTTGGGATAAACGCCAAAGTCGAATTTCCTTTGGACCTTGTGTACAATTACTTGGTGTCAAATTTGATTTACAAGTAAATCGATCACACATCTGTATTTCCTGTAACCCACAGCATGAATGATCCAGAGACTAAGATAAGCAGATAAGACAAAATTTATTGTCCATTACGTTTAAACAGAATGAAAATGTGTCATTGACGGTCAGAGTTACAATAAAAGGATTAAAAAACAGGGATAAAACATACACATCAAACACATTAAACATTTACATCTCAGAATGAAATGTCAGAATGAAATAAACATTTACATGTCAGAATGAAACACAATAAATATTTACGTCAGAATGAAATGTCAGAATGAAACAAATTAAACATTTACATGTCAGAATGAAACACAATAAATATTTACATGTCAGAATGAAACACAATAAATATTTACATGTCAGAATGAAACACATTAAATATTTACATGTCAGAATGAAACACAAATATTTACATGTCAGAATGAAACGAAACACAAATATTTACATGTTCAGAATGAAACACAATATAAAACATATTTAACATGTCAGAATAAAACATCATTAAATGAAAAATTTTACATGTCAGAATGAAACACAAATATTTACATGTCAGAATGAAACACATTAAATACATGAGAATAAACCTTAAACACCA
>NW_019942789.1:8202-23674 GCF_002910315.2 Salvelinus sp. IW2-2015 | reverse complement strand
TCTTTAGTCCCACCTTCTGATTGAAGCTTTCCCCACAGTCACCACAGCTGATAAGGTTTATCTCCTGTGTGAGTCTGTATATGCTCATTTAGAGTGCCCCTTCTCATCGAAGCTTTCCCACAGTCACCACACCTATATGTTTTTCTCCTGTGTGAGACAATATATGTATTTTAAGGCACCCCTTATGCTTAAAGCTTTTCCCACAGTTACCACAGATAAATCGTTTCTCTCCTTGTTGAGTTCGTATATGTTCATTTAGGCGCCCCTTCTCATCAAGCTTTCCCCACAGTCACCACAGCGAAAGGAATTATCTCTGCTGTGAGTCCGTGCATGCCTGGTCAGGTTCCCCCTCGTATTGAAGCTTTTCCCACAGTCTCCACAGCTAAAAGATTTCTCTCCTGTGTGGAGTCGTAAATTGCACTTTTAGGTTCCCCTCTTATCGAAGCTTTCCACAGTCACCGCAGCTAAATGGTTTCTCTGCTGTGTGAGTCAGTACATGTATCTTAAGCACCCTTATGCCGGAAGCTTTTCCACAGTCACCACAGATAAATGGTTTCTCTCCTGTGTGAGTATATATGCATAGTTAAGACGCCTTGCGATTAAAGCTTTTCCCGCAGTCTCCACAGCTAAATGGTTTCTCTCCTGTGTGAGTCAGTTTAGCATGGTTAGGTACCGCTTGAGCCCAAAGCTTTTCCCACACAGTCACCACAGCTAAATGGTTTCTCTCCTGTGTGAATCAGTACATGTTCAGTTAGGTTCCCCTTCTGATTGAAGCTTTTCCCACAGTCACCACAGCTAAAAGGTTTCTCTCCTTTGTGAATCCTCATGTGCCTGGGGAGACCTCCTTTGTATTTGAAGGTCTTGCCACAAACAGGGCAGGTGCAGGGTTTCCCACCATGACAGAGTCGGACATGGGCCTTTAGTTTACAGGTGGAGTTGTAGCGGTTCTGGCAGGAACTACATTCACTGGGTCTGTTACTGAAGAGAGTCACATGTCTCTGCAGGTCAGCTTTCAGAGCAAATGTTGCACCACAGTCACAGCAGTGGTGAGTTTTTCTAGCTGTAGTGCTGGGTTTGGAACAGTGTTCCCCCAATGTTGGGCTGGGATCCAATGGTGGGCTGTTGTCAAGCCCTACTGGGTCATTGCTTACAGCTGAACTGTGGCTGCAGACAATGTTTTGATTATCTGGAGGGTCACAGGGACTGTAGAAACCCTTAATGTGGGTCACAATGACAAAAGGTTTGAGATCCACTGGTTTAGAGTCACTCTCTCGGTTCTCCACAGTCTGGGTTTGGGGAAGAGTCAAGGACTGAAGTGGGTCCTCCTGATCACGTTCACTTTTTACACAAGGAGGAGTGAATATGGAGTCTTTGGTATCAAAGAGCCCTTGAAGCTGCTCTTCCTCCTGACTGGTCCTGAGATCCTCCTGTTCCTCTTTAATCTGTGTGGGCTCTGGGTCCTCCTGCTCCAGACTGTGACTCCACTCCTGCTCACAGTGCTGCTGCTCAGGGGGAACCTCCTCTTCAGAGACAGAGAGCTGCAGGGAGTCTGGAGGGAGGGAGAGGAGGAGCAGACGTATTTATAACAGAATTTGGAATCACTCACGAATTATAGATCTCTATGACATTCAATTTCAATGTTCTTCCTTAGCATGGATCTCTATAATCTATACAGCCGGAGTGCAGATAGCTAGCTAGGTATTTGCTTCCTTAGCATGGATCTCTATGATCTATACAGCCNTAGGTATTTGCTTCCTTAGCATGGATCTCTATGATCTATACAGCCAGAGTGCAGATAGCTAGCTAGGTATTTGCTTCCTTAGCATGGATCTCTATAATCTATACAGCCAGAGTGCAGATAGCTAGCTAGGTATTTGCTTTCCTTCACACAAGCCATATAGGTGGTGGGTTAACATGCCAAGAGTGTGCAAAGCTGTCATCAAGGCAAAGGGTGGCTACTTTGAAGAATCTCAAATATATTTTGATTTGGTTAACACTTTTTTGGTTACTACATTATTCCATATGTGTTACTTCATGGTTTTGATGTCTTCACTATTATTCTACAATGTAGAAAATAGTACAAATAAAGAAAAAGCTTTGAAGGAGTAGGTGTGTCCAAACCTTTGACTGGTACTGTATGGATATAATTGTATTTATTTTTTGAAGGTGCTTGTTGTTGTTGGTGTTTCTCTGTAATACTACTAGACACCTAGCAATTTTCTGAAGTTGGTTTTAGCTAGTTTCCCAATCTCCCAACTTCATAACTGGCTACCCAGAAGCCATTTCAGGCTATCAATCAAGTTAGAGTAGCTAGCTTGTCTAATATCTTAGCTGGCATGCCTGCTGACAAGGTTAGTAGACTTTAGAAAAGCAAGCAAATACAAAATGTACTAAATAAGACTCAGATTCATTTCAATCTTTTACACAGATTTTTAGCAGAGAAGCATATTTAGTTTCTTAAAATTTAAAATTTAAAACACCAGTCAGGAGGATACAAGACAGCTCAAGAGATATGCAGAAAAATGAACATATTTTTTTTTACATAGAATTAAGCATAATGATGATGGCTCTAGATTGCAGGAAAAATGAGTTTCAGGTGTTTGAAAAGTGCAAAATTCTCCAACTTCCGGACGGGGTGTCTAGTCCGTCTCCGGACCACGCCCAACAGGAGTGGTCACATCCTTTGTGCCCCCTCAGATTTTTGTGACGCTGCTAACCTTGACCTATAAGAACTAAAGGAAAGTGGGGGGTCGTCTGAATGGGAAACTAAGCTGCCTGACTAGAATTAACCAGAAGGAATGGATAGAATCAGCTGACTGGAACTAACCAGAAGGAATGGATAGAATCAGCTGACTGGAACTAACCAGAAGGAAAATGGATAGAATCAGCTGAACCTGGAACTAACCAGAAGGAATGGATAGAATCAGCTGACTGGAACTAACCAGAAGGAATGGATAGAATCAGCTGACTGGAACTAACCAGAAGGAATGGATAGAATCAGCTGACTGGAACTACCAGAAGGAATGGATGAATCGCTGGACTGGAACTAACCAGAAGGAATGGATAGAATCAGCTGACTGGAACTAACCAGAAGGAATGGATAGATCAGCTGACTGGAACTAACCAGAAGGAATGGATAGAATCAGCTGACTGGAACTACCAGAAGGAATGGATAGAATCAGCTGACTGGAACTAACCAGAAGGAATGGATAGACATCAGCTGACTGGAACTAACCAGGAAGGAATGTGATAGAATCAGCTGACTGGAACTAACCAGAAGGAATGGATAGAATCAGCTGACTGGAACTAACCAGAAGGAATGGATAGAATCAGCTGACTGGAACTAACCGAAGGAATGGAAGAATCAGCTGACTGACAACCAGAAGGAATGGATAGAATCAGCTGACTGGAACTAACCAGAAGGATGGATAGAATCAGCTGACTGGAACTAACCAGAAGGAATGGATAGAATCAGCTGACTGGAACTAACCAGGAAGGAATGGATAGATTCAGCTGACTGGAACTAACCAAGAAGGAATGGGATAGAATCAGCTGACTGGAACTAACCAGAAGGAATGGATAGAATCAGCTGACTGGAACTAACCAGAAGGAATGGATAGAATCAGCTGACTGGACTGGTACCCTGTGTATACAGCTATACTGACTGGCCATTTTTGACAACAACGGTTTTGGAAACCTTTAAAACTTTCCTTTCATATCACCGCAAAATAATTGTATAAATATAAGAGGTGTTTTGCGTTTCCCTGAACTACAGCGCATTCTGAAAGTGTTCAGACCTTTATCCACATTTTGTTAAGTTACAGCCTTATTCGAATTATTATTTTTCCCTCGTCAAGCTACACACAATACCCCATAATGACAAAGAGAAAATTGGTTTTTAGATATTTTAGCAAATGTATTAAATAAATAAATACCTTATTTACATAAGAATTCAGATCCTTTGCTATGAGACTCGAAATTGAGCTCGGGTGCATCCTGTTTCCATTCATCATCCTTGAGATGTTTCTACAACTTGATTGGAGTCCACCTGTGGTAAATTCAATTGATTGGACATGATTTGGAAAGGCACACACCTCTATATAAAGGTCCCACAGTTGACAGTGCATGTCAGAGCAAAAACCAAGCCATGAGGTCGAAGGAATTGTCCGTAGAGCTCCGAGACACAGATCTGGGAAAGAGTACGAAAAAATGTCTGCAGCATTGAAGGTCCCCAAGAACAGTGACCTCAATCATTCTTAAATGGAATAAGTTTGGAACCACCAAGACTCTTCCTAGAGCTGGCTGCCTGGCCAAACTGTGCAATCTGGGGAGAAGGGCCTTTGTCAGGGAGGTGACCAAGAACCCAATGATCGCTCTAACAAGCTCCAGAGTTCCTCTGTGGAGATGGGAGAACCTTCCAGAAGGACAACGATTTTCTTTGAACCTTTATTTAACTAGGCAAGTCAGTTAAGAACACATTTTTATTTATAATGACGGCCAAACCCGGACGACGCTGGGCCAATTGTGCGCCACCCTATGGGACTCCCAATCATGGCCGTATGTGATTCAGCCTGGATTTGAACCAGGTACTGCAGTGATGCCTCTTGCACTATGATGTAGTGTCTTAGACCACTAAGCCACTCGGGAGCCCATCTCTGCAGCACTCCACCAATCAAGCCTTTATGGTAGAGTGGCCAGACGGAAGCCACTCCTCAGTAAAAGGCACATGACAGCCCGCTTGGAGTTTGCCAAAAGGCACCTAAAGGACTCAGACCATGAGAAACAAGATGCTCTGGTCTGATGAAACCAAGATTGAAATCTTTGGCCTGAATGCCAAGCGTCACGTCTGGAGGAAACCTGGCACCATCCCAACGGTGAAGCATGGTGGTGGCAGCATCATGCTGTGGGGATGTTTTTCAGCGGCAGGGACTAGGAGACTTGATCGAGGAAAAGATGAATGGAGCAAAGTACAGCGATCCTTGATGAAAACCTGCTGCAGAGCGTTCAGGACCTCAGACTGGGGCGAAGGTTCACCTTCCAACAGGACAATGACCCTAAGCACACAGCCAAGACAGGAGTGGCTTCGGGAATGGCTCTGAATGTCCTTGAGTGGCCCAGTTAGAGCCCGGATTTGAACCCAATCGAACATCTCTGGAGAGACCTGAAAATAGCTGTGCAGCGACACTCCCCTTCCAACCTGACAGAGCTCGAGAGGATCTGCAGCGAAGAATGGGGGAAACGCACAAAATACAGGTGTGCCAAGCTTGTAGCGTCATACCTAAGAAGACTCGAGGCTGTAATCACTGCCAAAGGTGCTTCAACAAAGTACTGAGTAAAGGGTCTGAATACGTATGTACATGTGATATCATTTTTTTTTTTAATGATAAATTAACCAAAATTCCCCAAAAACTGTTTTGAGGGAGTGTGCAAATGGCATACTGACTGCAGGAATGTCCACCAGAGCTGTTGCCAGAGAATTAAATGCTCATTTCTCTACCAACATCAACATCATTTTAGAGAATTTGGCAGTACGTCCAACCGGCCTCACAACCGCAGACAACGTGTATGGTGTCGTTGGGAGAGTGGTTTGCTGATGTCAACGTTGTGAACAGAGTGCCCCATGGTGGCGGTGGGGTTATGGTATGGGCAGGCATAAGCTACGGACAATGACCACAATGGCATTTTATCGATGGCAATCCTTGACCGCTGGCTACGTCCCTTCCGTCTTCAAGAGAGCGAGAGTTGCACCCCTTCTAAAAAAAACTACACTCGATCCCTCCGATGTCAACAACTACAGACCAGTATCCCTTCTTTCTTTTCTCTCCAAAACTCTTGAACGTGCCGTCCTTGCCAGCTCTCCTGCTATCTCTCTCAGAATGACCTTCTTGATCCAAATCAGTCAGGTTTCAAGACTAGTCATTCAACTGAGACTGCTCTTCTCTGTGTCACGGAGGCGCTCCGCACTGCTAAAGCTAACTCTCTCTCCTCTGCTCTCATCCTTCTAGACCTATCGGCTGCCTTTGATACTGTGAACCATCAGATCCTCCTCTCCACCCTCTCCGAGCTGGGCATCTCCGGCGCGGCCCACGCTTGGATTGCGTCCTACTGACAGGTCGCTCCTACCAGGTGGCGTGGCGAGAATCTGTCTCTGCACCACGTGCTCTCACCACTGGTGTCCCCCAGGGCTCTGTTCTAGGCCCTCTCCTATTCTCGCTATACACCAAGTCACTTGGCTCTGTCATATCCTCACATGGTCTCTCCTATCATTGCTATGCAGACGACACACAATTAATCTTCTCCTTTCCCCCCTCTGATAACCAGGTGGTGAATCGCATCTCTGCATGTCTGGCAGACATATCAGTGTGGATGACGGATCACCACCTCAAGCTGAACCTCGGCAAGACGGAGCTGCTCTTCCTCCGGGGAAGGACTGCCCGTTCCATGATCTCGCCATCACAGTTGACAACTCCATTGTGTCCTCCTCCCAGAGTGCTAAGACCTTGGCGTGATCCTGGACAACACCCTGTCGTTCTCAACTAACATCAAGGCGGTGACCCGTTCCTGTAGGTTCATGCTCTAACAACATTCGCAGAGTACGACCCTGCCTCACGCAGGAAGCGGCGCAGGTCCTAATCCAGGCACTTGTCATCTCCCGTCTGGATTACTGCAACTCGCTGTTGGCTGGGCTCCCTGCCTGTGCCATTAAACCCCTACAGCTCATCCAGAACGCCGCAGCCCGTCTGGTGTTCAACTTTCCCAAGTTCTCTCACGTCACCCCGCTCCTCCGCTCTCTCCACTGGCTTCCAGTTGAAGCTCGCATCCGCTACAAGACCATGGTGCTTGCCTACGGAGCTGTGAGGGGACGCACCTCCGTACCTTCAGGCTCTGATCAGGCCCTACACCCAAACAAGGGCACTGCGTTCATCCACCTCTGGCCTGCTCGCCTCCTACCTTCTGAGGAAGTACAGTTCCGCTCAGCCCAGTCAAAACTGTTCGCTGCTCTGGCACCCCAATGGTGGAACAAACTCCTCACGACGCCCAGGTCAGCGGAGTCAATCACCACCTTCCGGAGACACCTGAAACCCCACCTCTTTAAGGAATACCTAGGATAGGATAAAGTAATCCTTCTAACCCCCCCCCCTTAAAAGAGTTTAGATGCACTATTGTAAAGTGGTTGTTCCACTGGATATCATAAGGTGAATGCACCAATTTGTAAGTCGCTCTGGATAAGAGCGTCTGCTAAATGACTTAAATGTAAATGTAAATGTAAATTTGAATGCAGAGAAATACCGTGATGAAGATCCTGAGGCTCATTATTGTGCCATTCATCGCCGCCATCACCTCATGTTTCAGCATGATAATGCATGACCCCTGTCTCAAGGATCAACTCTATGCGAAGGAGATGTGTCGCGCTGGCATGAGGCAAATTGTCACACCAGATACTGACTGTTTTTTTTAAACCAAGCCTGTACTTTTTTTTAAAGGATATCTGTGATCAACAGATGCCATATCTGTATTCCAGTCATGTGAAATCCATAGATTAGGGCCTAATTTATTTTATTCAATTGACTGATTTCTGTCTATAAATTTTAACTCAGTAAAATCTTTGAAACTGTTGCATGTTGCGTTGATATTTTTTGTTCAGTATAGACAGAGCGTATCACACTTGACCAAATCCTCATCCTCAGCTAATCAAAAGGAACGGTTTAGCACAATGTGGCACTGGAGTCAGAATGGAACAGAAATGTGTGGAGCTGCTGTCCAAGCAAAGAGAAAGCACTGACACGTCGGGGCTAAAACCACTTCTACAAAATGTTGAAATGGTGACCACAAAGCCTAAACAGTTAGAAAATGTACTAGAACTATTGCTAACTATCAGTAGATCTACATACAAACCTATTCTACATAGTTTTATCTCTGGTGTGATCCGCAGCAGTCTCCGTAGCAGATCATTCTCCTCCTGGTACTCTGCTCAGTTTCCTCAACCGCACAAAATCTCCACAGCAGCAGATGCCGTTAAACATTCATTTAAAAACACACAGAACAAGTGTAGTTTAGATGTTTTCAGTGGACTGAGAGTTGGGTATTCAGCTCGTACGGGTTCTTGACACGGGTCCTCCTGATCACATTCACTTTTCACACAGGAAGGAGTGGATATGGAGTCTTTGGTATCAAAGCGCCCTTGAAGCTGCTCTTCCCCTGACTGGTCCTGACTTCCTCCTGTTCCTCTTTAATCTGTGTGGTTTCTGGGTCCTCCTGTCCAGACTGGGGCTCCACTCCTGCTCACAGTGCTGCTGCTCAGGGGGAACCTCCTCTTCAGAGACAGAGAGCTGCAGGGAGTCCTGGAGGGAAGGAGAGGAGGGGCAGAGGTTACCTATAGACTTTAGACATGCCTGAGTGCACAATGCCATTTCTAAATGCTTTTGTTAACGCAGACAAAACATTTTTTATATATATTTTTTATTTATCTGTTTACGATGTTTCAATACAAAAAAACAGATATACAAACATTGACATTCACTTCAGTTGTTGAATGGAAACACAAATTTAGAGGACAAAACAAAACTTAACACTTATTCAGAAAAAAATAAAATTCCTACTCATAGAAGCTTGCCACATCGACTCGGTACTGGTACCCGTGTATACACAACAGTATCGTTACTCATTGTCAGTGTTCTCCACTGGATTTTTTTAACAAGGTGGTGCTACTGAGTACGAGGGCAGTGCCCCACTCTGGACTCAGAGATTTTAGCGTTTTCTTACACCTGTAACTGCCATGTCCTGCAATCTAAAGCAAAACATGTCCTAATATGATGACACAATTTTACAATAGTGGAGGCATTCAGTCCATAAGATGGCGCAGCGGCTCTCGCATTCTTTGGGGAGAAACCCTGATTGCGTATTTATTCTTAGTGTTATCTTTAATTATTTCTATCCCTGCGTTGTTAGAGGGACATAAGTAAGCATTTCACTGTTAGTTTATTCCTAATTTACGAAGCATGTGACAAATACAATTAGATTTGAAGGCTTTAGATAAGTAATCAAATATGCAGACAACTATTTCATAATTTGCCTAATTATAATTGTAAATGACTCCAATGGTTTATTTAATCTTGTAAAGTACACATTCGCAGCTAAAAGCTTGATTGATGTAGGCCTGTAGACAACATATACAGTAGTTAGGTAGAAAATAAATATACAATTCTCTATTTACCTAAGCAGTTTACTAATTGAGTAGAACTATAGCTAACTATCAGTAGATCTATATACGAACTATTCTACATAGTTGTATCTCCGGTGTGATCCCCAGCAGTCTCCGTAGCCGATCATTCTCCTCCTGGTACTCCATTACCGTTTTCTCTCAACTTTCCCGAAAATACCACAGCAGCCGCGTTTAAAGCGCTCATTTAAAAAACACACGAAACAACTGTAGTTTATACATATTTCAGACGACTGGGAGTTGGGTAGCCTATTTAGTTCAGTCAGTAGCTAGCTAGGTCTTTCTTTACTCACAAAAAATAACGTTCAAAATCAAAACAATGTCACCTCAGAGAGGATCAGGCGAAGCGAGAGGTTACACTCTCTGCCAAAAATAAGCCGGATGGTTTCTATGGGTTTTATTTCGGACCTAATCTTGTCGCCTGCATTCCCACTTTTGGGACAACGACTCCCATTGTCTGGACTGAGTGACATGAAGCATCTCATCATTACGTTCATACTCCAATTCCTACTTCCGTGTTCTAGTCGAGGAACGTTTTGAAACTCCTTGGTTCTTCTGGAACCCGGAAACGCACAACAGCGTCGCCAGCTGGATGGGGGTTTTACTATTGTGCAAGGCAGCCAGCCTACAGACCAGAGGTGTAATACTACAAAGCATGTCCTGAGTTAGCCAGCTAACTTGCCTAAAAAAATATATATATAGCTTGAAATGGGCTTGGTCAATTTGATCTACCAAAAACACATATCAAACTTTAGCTTTCTCAATCGACCCTGATTATCAGTCATTATTTTTGGTTGTTTATCAAAGTTATTGAACCTACTTTGTAATATAAACTGGGTGATTCGAGCCCTGAATGATGATTGGCTAACAGCCGTGGTATATCAGACGTATACCACGGGTATGACAAAACATTTATTTTTTACTGGCTCCAGTTACATTTGGTAACCAGTTTATAATAGCAATAAAGCAGCTCAGGGGGTTTGTGGTATATGGTCATATACCACGGCTAAGGGTTGTATCCAGGCACTCCGCTTGCGCTCCGTGCATAAGAACAGCACTTAGCCGTGGTATATTGGCCGTATACTACACCTCCTTGTGCCTTATTGCTTAATGATACCCCTCAGTCAGTGGAGGCTGGTGAAAGGAGCCTTAGGAGGACGGGCTCATTGTAATGGCTGGAATGAAATCAACTACTGGCCTCAGTAGTAAAGTAGTAAAGGGAAACGATGACTACATGTAGACAAACAGTGGTTTATCATCAGTACAGGAGGATGTGGGAGAATCAAATCTTCCTCAGGAAGTCGACTGTTTATCATTACTCATATACGAGATCAAATCAATATCATCAATGAGCAGCATTAGGTCCAGAATTGATTAGAAATACATTTTCTGGAAAGTATCACTTACATTTTTAATGAATCAATAACATCCGTCAAACATTATCTCAATACCCTGAGAGACATTCACAAAAAAATGACCAAGATATTTCCCGTTTCTAACAACATGAAAATCAACAGACTTTGAAAGCAAATCTGTAAGATTCTCATAAAACAGTGAACTACTTTTTGACCAGTACCTCGTCATTCAAATCAAACTTTATTTACATAAAACGTTTAACACAAAAGTAAATCCATCACACATTTAATTTATCTCTACCCAACTGCATGAATGATCCAGAGTTGCTTTGCTTTCCTAAGACTGTTGTCCACATCCCGCCTTAGTTTCAGGGTTCATGGCGTTCACATCACTGAGAACCTGACATGGAACACACCACCACCACATGGTCAAGAAGGAGCACCAGCCACTTCAACTTCTGCACAATTGAGAACATTCTGATCGGCTGCATCACGGCCTTGTTATTCTACTGTTCTACTGTTTTCCTACTGTTCTATTGTTATTCTACTGTTATTATATTGTTCTAATGTTATTTCTACTGTTCTATTGTTATTCTACTGTTATTTCTATTGTTTATTCTACTGTTCTATTGTTATTCTACTGTTTTTCTATTGTTATTCTACTGTTCTATTGTTTTCTATTGTCTATTTTATTTCTATACTGTTCTATTGTTATTCTACTGTTCCATTGTCACCATACTGTTATTCTATTGTTATTCTACTGTTCTATTGTTATTATACTGTTATTCTATTGTTATTCTACGGTTATATTGTTATTCTATTGTTATTCCTAGCTGTTCCATTGTCAACTACTGTTATTCTATTGTTATTCTACTGTTCTAATTGTTATTATACTGTTTCTAAACTGTTTTTCTGCTGTTATTCTACTGTATTTCTATGTTATTCTATTGTTATTATAACTGTTATTCTTATTGTTACTCTACAGTTATTCTACTGTTATTCTATTGTTGTTCTTATTGGTATTCTACACTGTTCGACTGTTATTCTATTGTTATTCTACTGTTCTATTGTTTATTCTACTGTTTGTACTGTTATTCCTAGCTGTTCTATTGTTATTCTAAAAGTTCTATTGTTAATTCTATTGTTATTCTACTGTTATTCTACTGTTCGAGCTGTTATTCTATTGTTATTCTACTGTTATTCTAATTTCTTATTCTACTGTTATTCTACTGTTCGACTGTTATTCTAGTTCTATTATTATTCTACTGTTCTATTGTTATTCTAACCTTTCTACTGTTATTCTTCTGTTATTCTGTTTTTCTACTGTTCTTGTTATTCTTATCTGTTCTATTGTTATTCTACTGTTATTATACCTTTCTACTACTGTTTTCTATTGTTATTTCTTCTGTTATTCTACTGTTCTATTGTTATTCTAAACTGTTACTTTTTTATTTTATATTGTTGTTGTCAGAGGTGAACCAAGAGGTAAGCATGTCATTGTACTGGGCTGTTCATTGGGCAGGATTCAGTTATGCCTAGCCACGGGGCACATGCCGTTACGTCATCAGGTGGAAAGGGGGAGGGTGGAGATCCCTTTCTCAAATGGAGAACAGTCATCCCTGTGCTGGCTCGTCATGTGTGTGAACAAGGCAAGATGGTCCATACGTTCCAGAAACAGAACATCAAATAAGTATTGTAGAAAATCAACCTGAATTTCATCATTGGCTTGAGATAAAAGCTTCATAATAGACCTATGACCTCTACTATTACACTATGATAAACAGTACACTATAGTACATTTTCTCATTTTTTTCTAACATGTGTCTCTACATCGACTTTGGCTATTTTGCCGACTCTCGTAGGCTTTTGGTATCGAAGGCACCTGGGTCACACAAGGAAGGCGGACATGTCCCACGGTTTACAAGAACTAGCAATACAATGCAATCTTTCACCTCGGCTGATAAAACACCTACACGGGCGGCCCGGCCAGATTAATAGAACTGCCTAGATGTCCGATCCTGGGGGACAAAACAGCTGATTTGTGCGGTATTCAGGATAATCATAACCAGGGATTAATCGAACACCGGATGGGACGACTATCTTCTGACAAAATATATTTTTGTAATGATTCTTTGCTCCTGATGGAACGAGTAGAATTGTAGATTCTTCTTGCAAAATGAGCGTCCAACACTAGAGACTCATAATGTCTATATCACAGGGCTCGGAGCAACCTATGTTGTTTATCTCCTATGTGAGGTCAGTTTATGCTTCCCTAGGTCGCCTTGCTGAACTGAAGCTTTTCCAGTCACCACAGCTAATATGTTTTTCTCTCCTGTGTGAATCCTCACTATGCCTGGAAAGATCTCCTTGTATTTTGAAGGTCTTGCACGAACAGGGCAGGGGATCCACCCTGACAGATACGGACATTGACATTCAGTTTAACAAGGTGGAGTTGTAGTTTCTTTGCCGAAGCTGGCCATTCACTGGGTCCTTCTTGGGAGAGTCACATGCCTCTGCAGGTCAGCTTTCAGAGCAAATATTTAAAAAAGCATAGATGCTTGTTGTGCCTTGAGCAAGCACTTCCCCCCACAACAAACTGTTTCCAAGGGTGGTGGTAGTGACGGCCGCCCCGCCCGCTCCAACCTCATATATATATATATATATATACACACACAGTGGGGCAAAAAAGTATTTAGTCAGCCACCAATTGTGTCAAAGTTCTCCTCACTGGTAAAAGAATGAGATGAGGACTGTATTTTCATCAAAGGTACACTTCAACTATGACAGACAAAATTAGAAAAAAAATCCAGGAAATCAATTGTAGGATTTTTTATGAATTTATTTGCAAATGATGGCTTTTTTGCCCATCTGTATATATATAGTATATATGTCTCATTTTAGGAGGAGTTGGATAAAAAGCCGGAATAGTTGAATTTCCTTGGACTTTGGTGTATATTACTTACTGTCAATTTGATTTACATACAATGTTTTGCAAAAGTCAATTGATCGCAAAATCTATATTTCTGTTAACCCAAGCATGGAATGATCCAGAGTTAAGAAACAGCTTTAAACAATAAGCAGGGCTAAGACAAACTTTAATGTCACATTAAGTTTAAACTGAATGCAAAATGTGTCGTTTGGCACTCTGTTACAATAAAAGGATGAAAACACACATAAAACATACACAAACACATTAAACATTACATGTCAGAATGAAAACAAAAAAAATTAAACAATCCACCGGCGGTACCCGAATTGTAATTGAAGACCTCAATCAGGGATTTGTATACACGATCAGGTTGTGAAGTTTGCCTTGGCATTGGTAAAAACGTCATACTAAATCTTAAGTAGGGAAAGAAATGGCCTTCCTTTTTGTAGATGAGGTAGATGGTTTTACTGGAAGCTAAGTTTGTGGCCGAAAATTGTTCCCAAGTATTTTAAAATGTGTCACTTGCTCACGTCTTTCCTCGAGAGAAGGGCTTTTCCATTTCCCAGCTTTCTTCCTCCAAGGCAACAGTTTTTATAGTTCTTGGTGACGTTAAGGTCAAGGAGCTATTGTCAACCACGTCAAAGAGGCCAGTCAATGAACTGGGAGTAGCTGGGATGGATCTTAACCTCATGCAAGCAACCAGAGCCATGTCGTCTGCATATTTGATGAGGGCATAACTCACTGTTGCTTCCTAAGAGATTTGTCCAATCATGCTTTTTATTCACTCTTACCTGACAGCCACATCTCTTTGGTCTAATTGCTCTCCACTCTTTCAGTTTCTGTCCTGTTTTCTTCCCTTGTGATTTTATCACATGCCTCAGCAGTATGAGATTTATGAGTGAATCTTTACCACAGACGGAGCAACCATGTAGGTTTCTCTCTGTGTGAGTCAGTATATGCTCCTTAGGTCCGCTTCTGATAAAAGGCTTTTCCACAATCACGCAACACTGTATGGTTTCTTCTCCTGTGTGAGTCCGTATGTGTTCAGTTAGGTGCCCTTCTCATCGAAGTTTTCCAGTCACCACAGCGAAAAGGAATTACTCTTTCTGTGAACGTCCGTATATGCGTGGTTAGGTTCCCCCTCTGATTGAAGCTTTCCACAGTCTCCACAGCTAAATGGTTTTCTCCTGTGTGAGTCCGTAAATTGCATGTTTAAGGTTCCCCCTCTATTGGAAGCTTTTCCCACAGTCACCCCAGCTAAGAGAGTTTTCTCCTGTGTGAGACAATATAATGTATCTTAAGGGACCTTTATGCCTGAAGCCTTTTTCCCACAGTCTCCAAGATAAATGGTCTCTTCTCACTCTCCTGGTGTGAGTCCGTATATGCATGGTTAAGACTCCTTGCGATTTACAGCTTTCCCGCAGTCTCCAAACTAAAAGGTTTCTCTCCTGTGTGAGTCAGTTTATGCATGGTTAGGTGTTCGCTTGAGTCGCAAAGCTTTTCCCACAGTCACCACAGCTACAATGGTTTCTCTCCCCGTGTGTGTAGTTTAATGAATGCTTAGGTTCCCTTCTGCCAAAACTTTTCCGTTCCCACAGTCGCCACAGCTAAAAGGTTTTCACTGTGTGAGTCAGTTTTTGAACAGTAAGGTGTCCTTCTGAACTGAAGCTTTTCCCAAGTCACACAGCTAAAATGGTTTTCTCCCTGTGTGACTCAGTACATGTTCAGTTAGGTTCCCCTTTCTGATTTGAAGCTTTTTCCACAGTCACCACAATAAAGGGTTTCTCTCCTTTGTGAATCTCAAATGTGCCTGGGACAGATCTCTTTTGTATTTGAAGGTTCATTCCAAAACAGGGCAGGGTTGCGGGGTTTCCACATGACAGTAGTCTGACATGCCTTCAGTTTACAGTGGAATTTGTTTCTGTTTATTGCGAAGGCAGCATTCACTGGGTCTCTTCTTGGGGAGAG
>NW_019942789.1:0-8177 GCF_002910315.2 Salvelinus sp. IW2-2015 | reverse complement strand
TGTTGGCGTTTGATATTTTTTGTTCAGTATAGACAGAGCGTATCACACTTGACCAAATCCTCATCCTCAGCTAATCAAAAGGAACGGTTTAGACCAATGTGGCACTGGAGTCAGAATGGCAACAGAAATGGTGGAGCTGCTGTCCAAGCAAAGAGAAAGCACTGACACGTCGGGGCTAAAACCACTTCTACAAAATGTTGAAATGGTGACCACAAAGCCTAAACAGTTAGAAAATGTACTAGAACTATTGCTAACTATCAGTAGATCTACATACAAACCTATTCTACATAGTTTTATCTCTGGTGTGATCCGCAGCAGTCTCCGTAGCAGATCATTCTCCTCCTGGTACTCTGCTACAGTTTCCTCCGACACCAAAAATCTCCACAGCAGCAGATGCCGTTAAACATTCATTTAAAAACACACAGAACAAGTGTAGTTTAGATGTTTTCAGTGGACTGAGAGTTGGGTATTCAGCTCGTACGGGTTCTTGACACGGGTCCTCCTGATCACATTCACTTTTCACACAGGAAGGAGTGGATATGGAGTCTTTGGTATCAAAGCGCCCTTGAAGCTGCTCTTCCTCCTGACTGGTCCTGACTCCTCCTGTTCCTCTTTAATCTGTGTGGTTTCTGGGTCCTCCTGTCCAGACTGGGGCTCCACTCCTGCTCACAGTGCTGCTGCTCAGGGGAACCTCCTCTTCAGAGACAGAGAGCTGCAGGGAGTCCTGGAGGGAAGGAAGGAGGGGCAGAGGTTACCTATAGACTTTGACATGCCTGAGTGCACAATGCCATTTCTAAATGCTTTTGTTAACGCAGACAAAACATTTTTTTATATATATTTTTATTATCTGTTTACGATGTTTCAATACAAAAAAACAGATATACAAACATTGACTTCACTTCAGTGTTTGAATGGAAACACAAATTTAGAGGACAAAACAAAACTTAACACACTTATTCAGAAAAAAATAAAATTCCTACTCATAGAAGCTTGCCACATCGACTCGGGTACTGGTACTCCGTGTATACAACAGTATCGTTACTCATTGTCAGTGTTCTCCACTGAGTTTTTTAACAAGGTGGTGCTACTGAGTACGAGGGCAGTGCCCCACTCTGGACTCAGAGATTTTAGCGTTTTCTTACACCTGTAACTGCCATGTCCTGCAATCTAAAGCAAAACATGTCCTAATATGATGACACAATTTTACATAGTGGAGCATTCAGTCCATAAGATGGCGCAGCGCCTCTCGCATTCTTTGGGGAGAACCCTGATTGCGTATTTATTCTTAGTGTTATCTTTATTATTTCTATCCCTGCGTTGTTAGAGGGACATAAGTAAGCATTTCACTGTTAGTTTATTCCTAATTTACGAAGCATGTGACAAATACAATTAGATTTGAAGGCTTTAGATAAGTAATCAAATATGCAGACAACTATTTCATAATTTGCCAAATTATAATTGTAAATGACTCCAATGGTTTATTTAATCTTGTAAAGTACACATTCGCAGCTAAAAGCTTGATTGATGTAGGCCTGTAGACCAACATATACAGTAGTTAGGTAGAAAATAAATATACAATTCTCTATTTACCTAAGCAGTTTACTAATTGAGTAGAAACTATAGCTAACATATCAGTAGATCTATATACGAACTATTCTACATAGTTGTATCTCCGGTGTGATCCCCAGCAGTCTCCGTAGCCGATCATTCTCCTCCTGGTACTCCATTACCGTTTTCTCCAACTTTCCCGAAAATACCACAGCAGCCGCCGTTTACGTTAAGCGCTCATTTAAAAACACACGAAACAACTGTAGTTTATACATATTTCAGACGACTGGGAGTTGGGTAGCCTATTTAGTTCAGTCAGTAGCTAGCTAGGTCTTTCTTTACTCCACAAAAATAACGTTCAAAATCAAAACAATGTCACCTCAGAGAGGATCAGGCGAAGCGAGAGGTTACACTCTCGCCAAAATAAGCCCGATGGTTTCTATGGGTTTATTTCGGACCTAATCTTGTCGCCTGCATTCCCACTTTTGGGACAACGACTCCCATTGTCTGGACTGAGTGACATGAGCATCTCATCATTACGTTCATCTCCAATTCTACTTCCGTGTTCTAGTCGAGGAACGTTTTGAAACTCCTTGGTTCTTCTGGAACCCGGAAACGCACAACAGCGTCGCCAGCTGGATGGGGGTTTACTATTGTGCAAGGCAGCCAGCCTACAGACCAGAGGTGTATACTACAAAGCATGTCCCTGAGTTAGCCAGCTAACTTGCCTAAAAAAATATATATATAAGCTTGAAATGGGCTTGGTCAATTTGACTAAACCAAAAACACATATCAAACTTTAGCTTTCTCAATCGACCTGATTATCAGTCATTATTTTTGGTTGTTTATCAAAGTTATTGAACCTACTTTGTAATATAAACTGGGTGATTCGAGCCCTGAATGATGATTGGCTAACAGCCGTGGTATATCAGACCGTATACCACGGGTATGACAAAACATTTATTTTTTACTGCTCCAGTTACATTGGTAACCAGTTTATAATAGCAATAAAGCAGCTCAGGGGGTTTGTGGTATATGGTCAATATACCACGGCTAAGGGTTGTATCCAGGCACTCCGCTTTGCGTCGTGCATAAGAACAGCACTTAGCCGTGGTATATTGGCCGTATACTACACCTCCTTGTGCCTTATTGCTTAATGATACCCCTCAGTCAGTGGAGGCTGGTGGAAGGAGCCTTAGGAGGACGGGCTCATTGTAATGGCTGGAATGAAATCAACTACTGGCCTCAGTAGTAAAGTAGTAAAGGGAAACGATGACTACATGTAGACAAACAGTGGTTATCATCAGTACAGGAGGATGTGGYAGAATCAAATCTTCCTCAGGAGTCGACTGTTTATCATTACTCCATATACGAGATCAAATCAATATCATCAATGAGCAGCATTAGGTCAGAATTGATTAGAAATACATTTTCTGGAAAGTATCACTACCATTTTTAATGAATCAATAACATCCGTCAAACATTATCTCAATACCCTGAGAGACATTCCAAAACAAATGACCAGATATTCCCGTTTCTAACAACATGAAAATCAACAGACTTTGAAAAGCAAATCTGTAAGATTCTCATAAAACAGTGAACTACTTTTTGACCAGTACCTCGTCATTCAAATCAAACTTTATTTACATAGAACGTTTACACAAAAAGTAAATCCATCACACATTTATTTATCTCTACCCAACTGCATGAATGATCCAGAGTTGCTTTGCTTTCCTAAGACTGTTGTCCACATCCCGCCTTAGTTTCAAGGTTCATGGCGTTCACATCACTGAGAACCTGACATGGAACCACAACACCACCACATGGTCAAGAAGGAGCAACAGCCACTTCAACTTCTGCACAATTGAGAACATTCTGATCGGCTGCATCACGGCCTTGTTATTCTACTGTTCTACTGTTATTCTACTGTTCTATTGTTATTCTACTGTTATTATATTGTTCTAATGTTATTCTACTGTTCTATTGTTATTCTACTGTTATTCTATTGTTATTCTACTGTTCTATTGTTATTCTACTGTTATTCTATTGTTATTCTACTGTTCTATTGTTATTCTACTGTTTCCATTGGTCACACTACTGTTATTCTATTGGTTTTTCTACTTGTTCTATCTGTTATTATACTGTTATTCTACCTATTGTTATTCTACGTTATATTGTTATTCTATTGTTATTCTATGTTTCTATTGTCTACTCACTGTTATTCTATTGTTATTCTACTGTTCTATTGTTATTATACTGTTCTACTGTTTTTCGCTGTTATTCTACTGTTATTCATACTGTATTCTATTGTTATT
This sequence comes from Salvelinus sp. IW2-2015, assembly GCF_002910315.2. NCBI lineage: Eukaryota > Metazoa > Chordata > Actinopteri > Salmoniformes > Salmonidae > Salvelinus > Salvelinus sp. IW2-2015. The sequence continues at coordinate 4,314 of NW_019942789.1, read as the reverse complement.
TACTGTATTCTATTGTACTCTACAGTTATTCTACTGTTATTCTATTGTTCTATTGGTATTCTTACTGTTCGACTGTATTCTATTGTTATTCTACTGTTTTCTCTGTTCTATTTATTGTTATATACTACTTGTTTCTTTTTTTTTTATTTTTTATTACTTGTTATTCTACTGTTCTATTGTTATTCTAAAGTTCTATTGTTTTACTTGTTATTCTACTTGTTTTACTCTTCTACTTCTAAGTATGATTCTATTTGTTATCATCTTCTGTTATTCTATTTCTTATATCTACTGTTATTCTACTGTTCGACTGTACTGTCTCTTAGTCTTCGTACTATATTTTATCTCTGTTCTTATTAGTTATTCTACCTTTTGCTCCTGTATATTTCTTCTGTTCATTCTGTTTTCGTAACATCAGTATGGCTATGTGTGCATTCTACTGTTCTATTGTTATTCTACTGTTATTATACCTTTCTACTGTTATTCTATTGTTATTCTTCTGTTATTCTACTGTTCTATTGTTATTCTACTGTTACTTTTTTATTTTATATTGTTGTTGTCAAGAGGTGAACCAAGAGGTAAGCATGTCATTGTACTGGGCTGTTCAATGGGCAGGATTCAGTTATGCTGAGCCACGGGGCACATGCCGTTACGTCATCAGGTGGAAAGGGGGGAGGGTGGAGATCCCTTCTCAAATGGAACAGTCATCTGTGCTGCTCGGTCATGTTGTGAACAAGGCAGCATGGTCCATCGTCCAGAAACAGAAACATCAAATAAATGTTAGAATAATCAACCTTCATTCATTGGCAGATAAAAGCTTCAAATAAATGACTTTTGCATATGAAAACACAGAATCATTATTCCATGTGCTTCTACATCACTTTGCTTTTTGCCGACTTCTCCGTAGGCTTTGATCGGGGCACCTGGGTCACACAAGGGAGGCAGCCCGGTTACAGAACCAATACAATCAACTTTCACTCGGTGTAAAACACCTACACGGGCGCCCGGGCCAGATTAATAGAACTGCCTGTGTCCGTCCTGGAGGGACAAAACACTTTTGGTTTCTAATCAAGGACTAATTCAAACAGGGGACACCCATCTTCTGACAAAATATATTTTTGTAATGATTTCTTTCTTTGTGGACGTGATTTACATTCTTTAGCAAATGAGCCATACAATTGAATATTTTATCACAGGCTGAGCAACCATGTTGTTTATCTCCTATGTGAGTCAGTTTATGCTTCCCTAGGTCGCCCTTCTGACTGAAGCTTTTCCCAGTCACCACAGCTAAATGTTTTCTCTCCTGTGTGAATCCTCATATGCCTGGAAAGATCTCCTTTGTATTTTGAAGGTCTTGCCACGAACAGGGCAGGGGATCCCCACCCTGACAGATARGGACATTGACATTCAGTTTACAGGTGGAGTTGTAGCGTTTCTTGCAGAAGCTGCATTCACTGGGTCCCTTCTTGGGGAGAGTCACATGCCTCTGCAGGTCAGCTTTCAGAGCAAATATTTAAAAAAGCATAGATGCTGTTGTGCCCTTGAGCAAGGCACTTAACCCCCCCACAACAACTGTTCCAAGGGTGGTGTAGTACGGCAGCCCCCCCGCTCCAACCTCATATATATATATATATATATACACACACAGTGGGGCAAAAAAGTATTTAGTCAGCCACCAATTGTGCAAGTTCTCCCACTTAAAAAGATGAGAGAGGACTGTAATTTTCATCAAAGGTACACTTCAACTATGACAGACAAAATTAGAAAAAAAAATCCAGGAAATCACATTGTAGGATTTTTTATGAATTTATTTGCAAATGATGGCTTTTTTGCCCCACTGTATATATATATATATATGTCTCTTTTAGGAGGAGTTGGCATAAAAGCGGAAGTTGAATTTCCTTTGGACTTTGTGTATAATTACTTACTGTCAAATTTGATTTACATACAATGTTTTGCAAAAGTCAATTGATCGCAAATCTATATTTCTGTAACCCAAAGCATGAATGATCCAGAGTTAAGAAAAGCTTTAAAATAAGCAGATAAGACAAACTTTAATGTCCATTAAGTTTAAACTGAATGCAAATGTGTCGTTGGCACTCTGTTACAATAAAAGGATGAAAACACACATAAAACATACACAAACACATTAAACATTTACATGTCAGAATGAAAACAAAAAAATTAAACATCACCGAGAGGTACCCGAATTGTAATTGAGAACACTCAATCAGGGATTTGTATACCACGATCAGTGTGAGTTTGCTTGCATTAAAACGTCATACTATCTTAAGTAGGGAAAGAAATGGCCTTGCCTTTTTGTAGATGAGGTCAGTGTTTTACTGGAAGCTAAGTTTGTGGCCGAAAATTGTTCCCAAGTATTTAAAATGTGTCACTTGCTCCACGTCTTTCCTCGAGAGAAGGGCTTCCATTTCCCCAGCTTTCTTTCCTCCAAGGCACAGTTTTTTAGTCTTGGTGACGTTAAGGTCAAGGAAGCTATTGTCAAACCACGTCAAGAGGCAGTCAATGAACTGGGAGTAGCTGGAGATGGACTTGACCTCCAGGCAAGCAACCAGAGCCATGTCGTCTGCATATTTGATGAGGGCCATAACTCACTGTTGCTTCCTAAGAGATTTGTCCACATCATGCCTTTTTATTCACTTACCTGACAGACAATCTCTTTGTCCTAATGCTCTCCACTCTTTCAGTTTCTGTCCTGTTTTCTTCCCTTGTGGATTTTATCCACATGCCTCAGCAGATGAGATTTATGAGTGAATCCTTTACCACAGACGGAGCAACCATGAGGTTTCTCTCCTGTGTGAGTCAGTATATGCCTCCTTAGGTCCGCCTTCTGATAAAAGCTTTTCCCACAGTCACCACACCTGTATGGTTTCTCTCCTGTGTGAGTCCGTATGTGTTCAGTTAGGTGCCCCTTCTCATCGAAGTTTTCCCCACAGTCACCACAGCGAAAGGAATTATCTCTGCTGTGAGTCCGTATATGCGTGGTTAGGGTCCCCTCTGATTGAAGCCTTTTCCCACAGTCTCCACAGCTAATGGTTCTCTCTCCTGTGGAGTCCGTAAATGCATGTTTAGTTCCTCTTATTGAAGCTTTTCCACAGTCACCGAGCTAAAGAGTTTCTCTCCTGTGTGAGACATATATATGTTCTTAAGGGACCTTTATGCTGAAAGCTTTTCCCACAGTCTCCACAGATAAATGTTTCTCTCCTGTGTGAGTCCGTATATGCATGGTTAAGACCTCCTTGCGATTAAAGCTTTTCCCGCGTCTCCACAACTAAAAGGTTTCTCTGCTGTGTGAGTCAGTTTATGCATGGTTAGGTGTCGCTTGAGTCCAAAGCTTTTCCACAGTCACCACAGCTAAATGGTTTCTCTCCGTGTGTTGTCAGTTTATGAATGCTTAGGTTCCCCTTCTGACTAAAACTTTTCCCACAGTCGCCACAGCTAAAGGTTTCTCACCTGTGTGAGTCAGTTTATGAACAGTAAGGTGTCCCTTCTGACTGAAGCTTTTCCCACAGTCACCACAGCTAATGGTTTCTCTCCTGTGTGAATCAGTACATGTTCAGTTAGGTTCCCTTCTGATTGAGAGCTTTTTCCCACAGTCACCACAAATAAAGGGTTTCTCTCCTTTGTGGAATTCCTCATGTGCCGGACAGATCTCCTTTGTATTTGAAGGTCATTCCACAAACAGGGCAGGTGCAGGTTCCACCATGACAGAGTCTGACATGGGCCTTCAGTTACAGGTGAAATTGTTCTGTTTATTGCAGAAGCAGCATTCACTGGGTCTCTTCTTGGGGAGAGTCATATGCCTCTGCAGGTCAGCTTTCAGAGGAATCGTTTTCCCACAGTCACGGCAGTGGTGAATCTTTCTAGACGTGGTGCTGGGTTTGGAACAGTGTTCCCAATGTTGGGCTGGGATCCAATAATGGGCTGGATCAATGGTGGGCTTGTTGTTCAAGTCCTACTGGGTCACTGCTTACAGTTGAACTGTGGTTGCAGACAATGCTTTTGATTATCTGGAGGGTCACAGGAATGTAGAAACCTTAATGTGGGTCAAGTGACAAAAGGTGTGAGATCCTGTTTAGGTCTCTCTCCTGTTCTCCAAGTCTTGGTTTGGGGAAGACTCAAGGACTGAAGTGGGTCCCTCCTGATGACAATTCACTTTTCACACAGGAAGGATGTGAATATGGGAGTCTTTGGTAACAAAGAGCCCTTGAAGTTGCTCTTCCTCTGACTGGTCCTGACTTCCTCCTGTTTCCTCTTTAATCTGTGTGGGAACTCTCGGTCCTTCCTGCCCCAGAC
>NW_019942788.1:287849-293228 GCF_002910315.2 Salvelinus sp. IW2-2015 | reverse complement strand
TCTCTCTCCCTCCTTCTCTGTCTCTCTCCCTCCTTCTCCGTTTTCTCTGTCTCTCTCCCTCCTTCTCTGTCTCTCTCCCTCCCCTGTCTCTCTCACTTTTTCTGTCTCTCTCACTTTTTCTTTCTTTCTCTCTCCCTCAACTCCGTCTCCCTCTAACTCTCTCCCTGTCGTTATCTCGCTGTCTGTCTTTCTGCCGCTATCTCTCTGCCTGTCACTCTTCTTTTATTTCACCTTTATTTAACCAGGTAGGCTAGTTGAGAACAAGTTCTCATTTACAACTGCGATCTGGCCAAGATAAAGCAAAGCAGTGCGACACAAACAACAACACAGAGTTACACATGGAATAAACAAGCGTACAGTCAATAACACAATAGAAAAAAGAAAGTCTATATTCAGTGTGTGCAAATGGTGTGAGGAGGTAAGGCAATAAATAGGCCATAGTACCGAAGTAATTACAATTTAGCAAATTAACACTGGAATGATAGATGTACAGATGATGATGTGCAAGTAGAAATACTGGTGTGCTAAAGAGCAGAAAAGTAAATAAAAATAAAACTCTGCCTGTCTCTCTCTGTGTTTCCCCCCTTCTCTCTCTCTCTCTGGACCCCTCGATCCACATAGAATATCATTTTAATAAGGTATGTGCCTCAACAACATATAAAGTAGTAATTTGGGTTGCACATTTTGTGGAATATTCAGAGGTGGAAACTTTCCGTGGGAATTAACGGGAATATATGGGAATTAACGGAAATATATGCAAATTAATATTAATACCATTTAAATGTAGATGTTTTTTGCATTGGATATATTTACCATATCATATGGAGACAGAAACATAAACCATTTACCTTATCATAAGTAGACATAATTGCAAATGATTAAATCCTTCCAATAGATGTTTTTATTTATTATTTAGTTACGAATTGAACTTTGATTAATTGAGTTGACTCTTCACATGGGATGATTTCACTGAACAACAAAAGAAAGGGAATATTGAATGATCCCCAATGATCCATCGCATCTCCCTAAAACATCATCTGTAAAATGATAGTCTAGAAACTAAAGCTTTGGTTGTCTTCCTCTCAGGCTTCCATGTCTTCTCCCTGGGCCCCCTGAATGTACACCTCTTGAACATTAGACTCTGAGGCCTCATCGTCACTGTCACTTTTCAACCTTGTTGAGGATGGCTTGTTGTCAGGCTCAAAAAGCCTCAAATTTGCCCGGATGGCCACCAATTTTTCAACCATTGTATTGGTCAGCCTGTTGTGTGCTTTGGTGTGTGTGTGTTCCCAAACAAGAACCAGTTGCGCTCTGAGGCGGCTGATGTTGGTGGGATTTGGATGATGGAGGCACCAGGGGAAAGAGCCTCAGATCCACAAAGTCCCTTCCACCAGGTGGCTGATGAGATATGTTGGCACGACTGTCATATTGCATCTCCATCCCAAAGCCCTTGCTTGGAAGTGTACTTCGCCAGACTGCCAAAAACCTTGCCCTCATCCAGGCCAAGGTGGCGAGACTCTGTAGTGATGACACCATAGGCCTTGCTGATCTCTGCATCAGACAGGATGCTCTTGCCAGCATACTTGGGGTCCAACATGTACGCTGCAGAGTATGGGCTTCAGGCAGAAATCTTTACACTTTTTGATGTATTTCAGGACTGCAGTTTCCTCTGCTTGGAGCAACAGTGAAGTGGGCAGGGCAGAACGGCTTTCTTCTCTTACATCTGCAAGCAGAGTCTGAATATCAGACAGGATGGCATTGTCTCCCTCAATCCATGCAATGGCTACTGCTATAGGTTTCAGGCTGCTTACCACTCTCTCCCAAAATACATCACCCAGTAGTTCCTCTCGATGGGGCTGTCCATATCGGCAGACTGTGATATGGCCATTTCTTGGAGAGACTCCTTCTCCTCCAAGAGACTGTCAAACATGATGACAACACCACCCCAATGTGTATTGCTGGGCAGCTTCAATGTGATGCTCTTATTCTTCTCACTTTGAAGAATAGATTGCTGCTATAACTTGATGACCTTTCACATACCATTTCCTTGGCTCTGTTGTAGAGTGTATCCATTGTTTTCAGTGCCATGATGTCCTTGAGGAGCAGATTCAATGCATGAACAGCACAGCCAATGGGTGTGATGTGAGGGTAGGACTCCTCCACTTTAGACCAAGCAGCCTTCATGTTCGCAACATTGTCTGTCACCAGTGGAAATACCTTCTGTGGTCCAAGGTCATTGATGACTGCCTTCAGCTTATCTGCAATGTAGAGACCCGTGTGTCTGTTGTCCCTTGTGTCTGTGCTCTTATAGAATACTGGTTGAGGGGCGGAGATGATGTAGTTAGTTATTCCTAGCCCATGAACATTTGCCTACCCATTAGAGATCATTGCAATACAGTCTGCTTTCTCTATGATTTGCTTGACCTTCACTTGAACTCTGTTGAACTCTGCATCCAGCAAATTAGTAGATAAAACATGTCTGGATGGAGGGCTGGACCATGAGCTGTTAATATCGATAAGGTGTCTGATTCATCATTTTCACCTCGAAAAAAAGTAGAGGGACTTTTGTCAGAGGTTGCTTGTTGTGAGCGCTCAGGGAATTTTATGCACTTGGCCAGATGATTCTGCATCTTTGTTGCATTCTTCACATATGATTTGGCACAGTATTTGCAAATGTACACAGCTTTTCCTTCTACATTAGCTGCAGTGAAATATCTCCACACATCAGATAGTGGCCGTGGCATTTTCCTGTAAAGATTATTTTAAAAATTAGTAAAAAAAAAAAGAAGAAAATACAATTCCAGGTCCAGATAAATAGTTAAGCAGTTAGATTAAACAACTCCTTTGTAAGATAAATGTTATAAAATGAAACATGTATGGAAACAGGTGAATTAACACTCCTCAGTTAGCAGGCTCAAGCAAGCTAAAATCCACAAGGTAGCAAAAACTAACTAGCAGAAATGGTTAACAAGTTAGAAATAATTTAAACACACTTTGCTGTAGGCTACTATTTACTAGTTAACAAAAAGTAATGTATGTCATATAAAATATATTCACCCCACCCAGTATTGTAATCAAAACTTACCAGAAAGCATGTAGTCCTTGGCTCAGACAGTGTGGTAGTGTGGGCTCAATAGCATCTCATTTAGTGTGCAAGATCTTGAGAAGCAGCTGCTACCATGTGATGGAAGGAATGCACGTAATTGTGATGGAAGAATGCACTGTGCATGCAGAGGGTGTGAACATTCAATTTGATTGGGGATAGTTTACCATAATATGCCACAGACCAGGAATTGCATTGTATCCCACAAAAAAAGGTTGACTGTTATAAGGTAATTCTTTGATGAATTTAAGCAATAATTCCCGGGCTTAAACTTCCATGGAAAATGTCTGGAAAATTTCCAGAATTCAGGAAAGTTTCTGACCCTTTGCAATCCCTAAGTACGTAAATCAATAAACTTTTGTCAACAGTAATGCTTCTTAAGCTTAACCACTAAGCAGTCCAGCCACAGCAGACGTCACACGCCCAGTTGACAAGCAGGGGCTGCTTGCTTATCTCTTTCATATATCAACCACACACCACCACAACACCACACACACACACCAACACACACCACACCACACCACAACACACACACACACCCCACACACACACACACACACACACACACACACACACACACACGGTGCTATTCCTCAAAGTGCAGCCTTGAGTATCATCATTCCCCTGTTACAGACAGACACATACACGTGTCTGTGATCTTATTCTTGCTCATGTCATCACCCTCAAACACTTACACACTTCTGCTCCTGGCCTTCCACGTACGGATTTGCGCAAACACACACCCGTCATCATTATGCACATAGAGTATTTTACACCAGTGATAGGTCTGATCACCAACAACGATGAGACAGCTTATAGGGAGGAGGTCAGAGACCTGGCAGTGTGGTGACAGGACAACAACCTCTCCCTCAATGTGAGCAAGATAAAGGAGCTGATCGTGGACTACAAGAAAAGGCGATCCGAACACGCCCCCATTAACATTGACGCAGCTGTAGTGGAGTGGGTCGAGAGTTTCAAGTTCCTTGGTGTCCACATCACCAACAAACTATAATGGCCCAAACACACCAAGACAGTGGTGAAGAGGGCATTACAACACCTTTTTCCCCTCAGGAGACTGAAAAGATATGGCATGGGTACTCAGATCCTCAAAAAGTTCTACAGATGAACCATCGAAAGCATCCTTCACCGCCTGGTATAGCAACTGCTCGGCATCTGACCGCAAGGAGCTACAGAGGGTAGTACGTATGGTCCAGTACATCAAATTCAATTCAATTCCAAAAGCTTCCTGACATCCAGAACCTATATTCTAGGCGGTGTCAGAGGAAGGCCCAAAAAATTGTCAAAGACTCCAGTCACCCAAGTCGTAGACTGTTCTCGCTGCTACCACACGGCAAGCGGTACCAGAGCACCAAGTCTAGGACCAATAGGCTCTTCAACAGCTTTTACCCCCAAGCCATAAGACTGCTGAACAATTAATCAAATGGCCACCTGGACTATTTACATTGACACCCCCCTCCATTTGTTTTTACACTATCTATGCAGAGTCACCTTACCCATACCTAGATGTACAAATTACCTCGACTAACCTGTACCCCCGCACATTGACTAACCTGTACCCCCGCACATTGACTCCTGGGTACCGATACCCCCCTGCATATATGGCTCATTATTGTATTGAAGCGAGAGTTAATGATAAAGGTCAGTGTATATGGAAGTCCAGTGTAATGAAGAAGTCAGTGTAATAATGGAAGTCCAGTGTAATGATGAAAGTACAGTGTAATCTAGTGTAATGATGAAGTCAGTGTAATGATAAAGGTCCAGTGTAATGATGAAAGTTCAGTGTAATGATGAAAGTCCAGTGTAATCCAGTGTAATGATGAAAGTCGTGTAATGATAAAGGTCCAGTGTAATAGGAAAGTACAGGTGTAATTCTAGTGTTGTAATGATGAAAGTTCCAGTGTAATTGATGAAAGTCCAGTGTAATGATGAAAGTGACAGTGTAATCGTAGTGGAATGATGAAAGTCAGTGTAATGATAAAGGTCCAGTGTATGATGAAAGTTCAGTGTAATATGAAAGTCCAGGTAATCCAGTGTAATGATGAAAGTCCAGTTGTAATGATAAAGAAGTCCAGTGTAATGATGGAAGTCAGTGTAAGACAGAGTCCAGTGGTAAGATGAAGTCAGTGTAATGATAAAGGTCAGTGTAATAATGGAAGTCCAGGTGGTAATGACAGAGTCCAGTGTAATGATGAAAGTCCAGTGCAATGAAGAAAGTCCAGTTGTATGATGAAGTCCCAGGTAATGGATCTCTCTCT
>NW_019942788.1:270176-287824 GCF_002910315.2 Salvelinus sp. IW2-2015 | reverse complement strand
TGTAACTCTATAAATATCTATGGCCAAAACATTGATAACCCCTCTTTTTCAAAATGAAGTTCCTGGTGCCTGAGTGTCCCAGATGTTCCCACACTAACCTGGTCATCGGAGGGGACTTAACTGTGTGCCTAGACCATCTGACCAGATCCTCTATCCCGGCAACCCCACCATCCATATTCAGTGATCTTGAATACCTACATAAAGAATTCTAACTTATTTGACTATAGAGGGATCACTAACCCTACGGGTAGGAATACTCCCTTTTACTCCTGCATGTTCACAATGTAATAACTCGAATTGACTACTTTTGGTTGATGCTAAATCTCCCCGTTTATTACCGTAATGTGAGGGTATCAATGATATTATAATCTTCGGGGGACCAACACAGGATTCCTTACCTTCACCTTCTCCCCTGGACCTGGTAGCATAGAAGCATCGTACCAAACGAGATTAAGTGTCTGATGTATTGTGTTGATAATCTCAAGCTCCAAATCAACAGAAATTACCGAACAAAAAATATCTAAGAAGAAGTGAAACAATATCAATTATTTCCAGAGAGTCCCACAGAAATTGCATTTTTCTATTTGAAAAATCCCGCAACGACAACACATAGATGACGCTTGTCTAGATTAACACCAAACCTCCCTATTCTGTTTATAAGATCATGTGAAGGAGATAAACACTGAGAGCTGCTTATCTGATTCGAGCTTGATAAAATCGTAAGAAACATTGTATGCACAGTCAATTACAAGCCTTTGCAGGTTGAAATTAACACCTTCACAGCTGCGCTCAAAGTTGGCAGCCAGAGCTCAAGGCAAGACTAAACAATGCCCACAAGGGGAGTAGCAAAATAAAACTAAGAAGTAAATGTGGGTTTAGAACAAACGTTAGTAGAATAATGTTGAGGAAACACACTTAATGCTTTGTCAGAGCTCTATACTATGTTTCGAGCATTATAGTGTTAAACAAAAAGTAATGTATGTCATATAAACTATATGTCAAGCCCCCCCGTATATGGTAATCAATAGCCTCTACCATTGAAAGCATGTAGGTACCCTTAGGCTCCAGACCAGATCATATGTGAGAACACATAAAAAAATTTATGTCCTTTGGTATGTGAGGAAGGCTCATATAGTCATCTCAGATTAGATGATGCAAATGAATATTTATATCAAGAAAGTAAGTCCCTTGCTCATTCCATGGTGATGGTGAAAGAATGCCAACATTTAACTGTGATGGAAGATATGGCACGCTAAATCCTTTCTCTACGCCAAGCAATAGTGCATGCCAGAAGGGATTGACAATTTCATTTTTGATTTTTGTGGGATAGTGCTCAGTATACCTTTATGCCACGGTGAAACAAAAACCCCACACAATAAAGTGTAACTGCCAGAACTATAGACACTTGTGTATCCCACAAAAAAAGGTTGACTAGTTATAAGGTAATTTCTTTGATTGAATTAAGCAATAATTCCCGGGCTTAAACTTCCATGGAAAGTATGTCTGGGAAAATTCCAGAATTTCCAGGAAAGTTTCTGACCCTTTGCATCCCTAGTAGGTAATCATAAAACTTTTGTTCAACAGTAATTGCTTCTTAAGCTTAGCCACTAACGCAGTCTCCCGAAATGAAGCCATCTCAGCGACTCAACACAGGCCTCATGATTGAACACAGGTCGGACTGCCTTTTGTTTTTTTTATTTTCTTTTTCCATTATGGTGTACGAAGCCAAAACATCTAACTCCACATCACACCACATCACACACAACCTACCCCCCAACAACAAGACAGCCAATCACATCACAACAATCCGCAACAGATTCCACAATCGATCAACCACAGCTCTATTCACTGAAGACTCCCTCATCAACATATACATACCTAAAAGCACGACCACCACCACACAGCACACACACCTAACGCCGCTGCTTTGATTACCCTTCTCAATAGAGCATTATAGCCTTTAGTCCTTGTTGTGAGTATTCAAGTCGACTGTCAATTCCCCTATTCCGTCTGCCTGACAGCCAGATAAGTAACAGACTCGTCAGAGAGTGTGATTCTTCTAACTATTTTCTTGCTCATTGGTGCTAACTACCTACTACGAAGCAACTTACCACTACTTCTTCTCTCCTGGTCCTTCACGTGGAGTCTATGCAAGGACTGAAATTACACACCCGTCATCATTATGCACATAGAGATTATTTTACACAGTGGATAGGTCTGAGTCACCAAACGAACAATTTATGCAGACAGCATTTATAAGAAAAGATGCATCTGAAGTCAAGACAGAGCTGGCACGTTCAGGCAAAGACCCCGGGCGCCAGCTGTCAGTGAGCAGGACACATACCTCCCCCCTGCCTCACATGTGTGCGCAAGAGTAAATTCAGTAGATGAACTGATACGTGGACTACAAAGAAAAGGCCGCATCTCTCCACGCCCCAGCAACATTAACATTGACGATGCGTCGTACGTCGTGATGGGTCGAGTTTCAACAGTTCCTTGGCTGTCCACTGCCACAAACTCAAATGCTGGAGTACAATCAGGCCACTTCAAGAGAATGGAGGCGACGCCGCAAACATCCACTTCACAGCGCCACCAAGTGCTGTTGCTAAGGGTGTCGGATGAAAGCTTCATATCTACAGTTTATACATAAGAAGGGTAAAAGATCCGGTGAAAGAGCTAGAGCAGCTCCTACGACTCCTACTATTATCCCTTCCTTTATATCCACCAGTGACCCAGAAAGATTGATCAGCAAAAACGCCTGGCTAAGCAGGACTGGATCATTGCACGATAATTAAAAATAAGGCAGGCAAATATATTTGGGGCTCCACGATGTCGGACCGGATACTCAATCCCTGCGCTTATAATTATCAAGTTCTACCGGTGGAAACCATCGAAAGCATCCCTCTCACCGAGACGCTAAGGCTCATACTTCAATCTCAGGGCCCCTCTTCAAATACTAGCAATCTGTCATGCTCTAGTGCTTATCCTGAACACGCGAAAGGAGCTAGGAGTTAGGGTAGTAACGTCCAATGGCTCCAGTAATTCGAAAGAGTTACAATTCAATCACAATAGTCGTTCCTCGCACATCCAGAACCTAGTTTCTTAGGCGAGTGGTCTCTTGATGACCGTGTCAAAGGAAGGCGACAAAAAATCTAGTCAATAGACGGCTCCTCTGTCACCCCAAGTCGTTTGGACCCTAGTTCTCGCGCTGCTACCACCACGGTGCATAAGGCGTACCGAGCCACCAAGTCTAGATACCAATAGGGCTCTTCACTAGCTTTTACCCCCAAAGCATTAAGACTGTATCTGCTTGTAACAATTCATAACAAGATGGTCCACCTGTAACCTCACATTTAGCAATTGGACACCCACCTCTCCATTTTGTTTTTACATATATCATTATAGCAGTGTCGACCAGTTAGCCCATTACCTAGATAGTACCTAAAGGATACGCCTGTTATAACCTTGTACACCCTCGCAAAATTGACTAACTCCTGTACCCCCGTCAGCATTGTGACTTACCTTCGTCACCCCGCACCTATTTTTGGACTATAACGCTTACCCCCGCAGTCATTGACATAACCATGTGACCCGCCCGACACATGTCCCCTGTGCGGACCGATACCCCTGCAGTATAGGGCTCATTATGTGTTTGTTAGCAGATGTAACATTGATACATAGCTTACCAGCTAAATGTACATGACTCGGACAATCAAGTACCTGTCGGCCTTGTTTTAATAATGATAAATGGTATCCAGTCGCAAATTAATGGAAGGAGGATTCCAAAGGGCAGGGTTAATGATGAAATGTAACAGTTGGAATCTAGTTGTAACTGATGAACAGCTCTCGCTGCGTCTCATTGTATAAAAGGTATCCAGGCTTGCTTTATTATGCGTTCCACGTGTTTAGATGAAAGTCCATAGTGTAATCACAGTTAATGTGATGAAAGTCCAGCCGCTAATGTACAAGGTCCAGATGTAATGAATGAAAGTACACGGTCGTATTCCTCAGGTGTGAATGTTGAAGCAGTCCGAGCATGTATAATGAGTGAAAGTCCGTGTAATGATGATAAAGTACGCAGTGTAATATCTAGTGTTAATGGAATGAAAGTCCTTGCCGATGTTGCAATAGATAAAGGTCTCTCACAGAGCTTAATGGATGAAAGTTCACGCTGTAATGATGAAAGTCCAGTGTAATCCTAGAATTAATAGTGAACGTTACCAGTGTAATGATTTAAGGTCCCATGCTAAATAATTGAATAATGGAAGTTTCCCAGTGTAATGACTAGTACCCATATCACAGCAGTGTAAATGATTGGGAACAAGGTCCAGTTCTGTTACACTGATACAACGTTCAAGAGTGTGTAAATAATGGCAAAGGTACCAGCTGTCAATGACATTGAAGAGTCTCCAGTTGTAATGATGTCGAAAGGCTCCCTAAGTGTCAATTACAGAAAGTTCCTCAGATGGTTATGATGAAAGTCCATAGTTGTAATGGTGATATAGTTGCTTGTTTGTAATGGTGAAAGTCCAGGTAATGGATTAACGGTCCCAGTTTCTCTCGTAATGATGAGAAGTCCAGAAGATGTAATGTATAGACAAAGGTCCAGATGTAAATATGAGATGGAAACGTCCAGGAACTGTTAAAAGTGGAATAAAGGGTCCAGGTGATGTTTAATGATGAATGAAGCCCTCCACTTAGTTAATTGAGACGGTATCATACCCGCTAGATAATATGAATTGCATGACAAGTTCCCTGGCTTAGATATCATCTTCCAGTTTAAGTTATCTATTCAGAAAAAAGAATTTACCTATCTTAGGAATTGTAGTTACCAAACAATACTCCTTACTATTTCAAAGATGGAATAATTTTCCCTCCCTCTGATAGCAAGTGATTAACTCAAGACAAACATTACAATTTTGGAGAACTCTCCCATTCTCTCTGCATCGGAAGAATTAACTGTGACTCGAATTAATAAAGGAATGGTTCTCCTCGCTCCCCAACTACTCTACGCTTAATATAGCATGCAAACGTCACCAGAAACATTGCTCCAATTGAAGAAAGAGTCCCATATAGTGCATACCTAAATTCCTTCAAAATAATAGGACATAGAAAAACGTGTCGCGAGGACTCAAATTGTATTTACAATCTTTCATCATGGGATTATGTTAAATGAAAAGAACAAGCATCCGGAAAGTAGGTAAATGTATAACATTAAAGGCCTCCCGTGCAAATCCAAGATGGAAGTATGTAATGACTGAAAGGTGCGAGATTGTAGATGAATGACAATCGTTCCCCAGAATTTATGTTATTAATCTGTACTCAGAATGCCCAGCTTGTGGTGATGGCAACAAAGTCCCAGGCTAACCTTCGTTAGCGGTTTGTAATAGATGACAAGTCCAGGCTTTTTTATTATTGGTAAACGGTGTTCCAGGTGTGTAATTGATGACAAAGTCCAAGCGTGTAATGATGGATCCGTCACGTCACAGCTGTTAAGTTCCAGGTGTAATTGGATGAAGCTCCTTAGTGATGTAATGGATAAAGTATCGCGGACTTAATGAGGAAGTTCGCATGAGTGTAATGGTAAAGGTCCAGTGTAATTAATTGGGAAGTCCATGTGTAATGAGGGAGTCCTCCAGATACGCTTACATGATTTCTAACGGTCAAGTTCGCTAGATGGATGTTAAAGTCCACGCTGTAATTGAGTTAGAATTATTGTGGTCAGCTGTAGATCGCATTGTAGATTCAATCTGAGAAGTCCAGTGTAAATGATGAAAGGGTACTCAGACTCGTTTAATCTTAGCATTGCTACATGATAATGTTCGTGTTACAAGCTGTAATGATGTGAAGTCCCGTGTAACTGATAAAGGTCCAGTGTAATGATGAAATAGAATGTGTCCATGGTTGATAAAGTCATTAGATAAAGGTCAGTGTAATAATGGAAGTCCAGTGTAATGACAGAAGTCCAGTGTAATGATGAAAGTTCCAGTGCAATGAAAGAAAGTCAGTGTAATGAACTGAAAGTCCAGTGGTAATGATAAAGTTCAGATGTAATGATGACAGTCCTGAGAGTAATGATGGAAGTCCAGTGTAATGACAGAAGTCAGTGTAATGATGAAGTCAGTGTCATGATGAAAGTCCAGTGTAATGAAGAAAGTCCAGTGTAATGATGAAGGTCAGTTGTAATGATGAAAAGGTCCAGTGTAATGATAAAGGTCCAGTGTAATGAAGTCCAGTACGCTAGCAGTTAGCATCAAAATAGCTGCTTAGTTTCCTCATGTGATGTGACGATGTCCCACATGTACCACTTTAAGATCATTAAAAATGGAAACATGTTTTTTACTTTAACATTGAGGTGAAGAGCAGGGCCTCGAGGTCCGCAGCACTGCTGGATTTCAACCCTTCCCCTCTAATCAGGGAGTGATTCCGGTTTCACTTCCAGGGAAAGAAGAAAACCAACAGCAGCACTGCTAACCTTGAGCCCTGATTTGAATATCCCTGGTGAAGGAGTTTCAAGTGATGCATGGTACCCCTTCATTTTGCTGGTGTTCTTTACAGAGCAGAGTGTGCCAGAAACATATGTACAGCCTACTGCAGACTGCGTGTGTATGTGCAGCATATTGCAGTCTTAATGGAGAAGTTATGTGGTTCTATAAGCCGTGTGTCATGTGTGGTTAGATAAGAAGAGTGTGTGTGTGGTCTGATATAAGGTGTGTCTACAGGGACAGGAAGGATAGGTGGCTCTTCTCTCTGGAGATAGGAGGATTACTGTGCATAATTCACAACATAAACAAAAAAATGTGGGGGGAAAATGTATTGATTGAGCCTGTGTGTGTGAGTGACTGACTAAGCCTGTGAGTCTATCTAGGTGTTGAGTTTGCGTGTGTGGATTCTACATGTTGAGTTTGTGTGTGTGTGTTCTACAGTTGTGTGATTGTTGGATAGTTGTGTATAGCAGCAGTTAAGGGCTGTCAGGCACTGTGGTAGCCATGTTTGGAGGAAGGAAGATAGCCGCAGTCTCAACCTTGCCCCTGTGTGTGACTGTGTGTGTGTGTTATTTGAATGTCTTCACATGTCACAGCAGAGCAGTCAGCAGTACATACAGCTATCTACCAGCCCAGTGTTTCAGACCCTCTTCTATCTGTCTGACACTGTGGCATAGAGAGATTTACACACAATATCCCCTTAACTCCTTACACATGTGGGAACTGGCCTATATGGATAGGGCTAAATTGAACAATTATGGAAAGCATATGCAAAACCATGGCAGCAATTAAAAGGGAACAGTTTGGGGATTATGGGAAATGATTAGAGGAAAGGTAAGGACAACATTTCACCTGACAAGACTCCAAAACATTACACCGTTGATTTGGTGTGCATTTTACATTTACTGTACAGCAACATAATAAGAATGTTCTGACAATGGCTTGTGTGATGTTTGGTGGAAACTAGTGTTTCCAAGTGGCCACACCTCTCCAAAGTGTGCACAGTACCTACTCAATTTCAATGCACTTTTATGACTCAAAGAAGTCTTAAACTATAAGGTGCTTTTTTGAGCTCTCCTGGCGGTGCCATTGAGGAACTAGAGCAAGCGCAGTTGTGGTTGTATTCTTTGGAACACAGCCCTGCATCCCTGCCATCACACAATTACTGTTGCTATTTACGCAATCCAAAAACGGTCCAAATCACAATCTGGGTCAGGTGGGCATCATTTGAAAGCTTGTTCTCTTGCCAACATGACTGGCTAGGTTATAAAACAACATCTTACAGTGTTATTCTTTCACAAGGCAGTTCAGAGAAGCAGATGGTCATCTTGGTCGCATAGAATTGAATCATGAGTGCATTCAGATTCTTCACAATATAACAAACATGGTCTCTTTCTGTTCAGGACAACCCAGGGTATAACGCCATGGCATCTTGTAACTATACATCAAACATAGTGATCGTGAACATTCACACTGTATATCACATGGGTTTTATGATATGGAAATGTGAGGTACACATTTGTACTCCTGGGTGTTTGGCTTGCTTGTATGACATCAAAGCGGTATTCATTCTAATCTTCACCGTCTCATTTTGCTAAATACATTGAGTCCTCGTAATCTACAGTTTTTCCCTCACTCAGACAACAAAACATTAATCTACAGCTTTTCCTTCACTCAGACAACAAAACATACATCTACAGTTTTTCCCTCACTCAGACAACAAAACATTAATCTACAGCTTTTCCCTCACTCAGACAACAAAACATTCTACTAACAGCTTTTTCCCTCACTCAGACAACAAAACATTCATCTACAGCTTTTCCCTCACTCAGACAACAAAACATTATCCACAGCTTTTCCCTCACTCAGACAACAAAACATTCATCTCATAGCTTTTTCCCTCACTCAGACAACAAACATTAATCTACAGCTTTTCCTCACTCAGACAACAACACATTAATCTAAGCTTTTCCTCACTCAGACAACAAATTAATCACAGTTTTCTCACTAACACAAACATGTTACCAAATAGTTCAAGTGTCAGTCAAAACCCATAGAGAGCTGTGAAGCGGCGACTCTGAGCCCCTTGCGTCATGTATAGCATGACTGTACAGCCACTGTTTTCCAATTTAGCCCTAATCAGTGTTCAAATTACCAAGCCGTGGGAGGTGAAGCTGTGGGAGGTGAAGCCGTGGGAGTGGAGCCGTGGGAGGTGAAGCCGTGGGAGGGGAGCTGTGGCAGGGTGGAGCCGTGGGAGGTGAAGCCGTGGGAGGTGAAGCCGTGGGAGGTGAAGCGTGGCAGGTGACGCGTGGGGAGGTGAGGAACGGGGGGAGGGCCGTGGGAGGGGGAGCCGTGGCAGGTGAAGCCGTGGGAGGGGGAGCCGTGGGAAGGGGAGGGAGCCGTGGGAGAAGGGGGGAGCCGTGGGAGGGAGGAGCCGTGGGAGGTGAAGCCGTGGCGGGGGAGCCGTGGGAGGGGGAGCCGTGGGAGGTAAAGCCGTGGCAGGTGGAGCCGTGGGAGGGGGAGCCGTGGCAGGTGAAGCCGTGGCAGGTGAAGCCGGGAGGGGGAGCCGTGGCAGGTGAAGCGTGGGAGGGGGAGCCGTGGGAGGGGGAGCCGTGGCAGGTGAAGCCGTGGGAGGGGTAGCCGTGGGAGGGGGACCGTGGGAGGAGAGCCGTGGGAGGAGGAGACCGTGGGAAGGGGAAAGCCGTGGAGGGGGAGCCGTGGGAGGTGAAGCCGTGGGAGGGGAGCCGTGGGAGGAGGGCCGGTGCAGGTGAAGCGTGGGAGGGGGGCCGTGGGAGGGGAGCCGTGGAGGTGAGGGCCGTGGGAGGTGGAGGCGCTGGTGGGAGGTGAAGCCGTGGAGAGGGAAAGCCGTGGGAGGGGGACGCCGTGGGAGGTGAAGCCGTGGGAGGGGGAGCCGTGGGAGGAGGAGCCGTGGCAGGTGAAGCCGTGGAGGGGGGGCCGTGGAGGGGAAGCCGTGGGAGGTGAAGCCGTGGGAGGTGAAGCCGTGGGAGGTGAAGCCGTGGGAGGGAGAGGCCGTGGAGGGGGAGCCGTGGGAGGTGAAGCCGTGGGAGGGGGAGCCGTGGGAGGAAGGAGCCGTGGCAGGTGAAGCCGTGGGAGGGGGGCCGTGGGAGGGGAAGCCGTGGAGGTGAAGCCGTGGGAGGTGAGCCGTGGGAGGTGAAGCCGTGGCAGGTGAAGCCGTGGGAGGGGCGGAAGCCGTGGGAGGGGAGCCGTGGCAAGGTGAAGCCGTGGGAGGGGGGGCCGTGGGAGGGGAAGCCGTGGGAGGTGGAGCCGTGGGAGGTGAAGCCGTGGGAGGTGAAGCCGTGGGAGGGGGGGCCGTGGGAGAGGGAGCCGTTACTGATTCCTGCCTATATGATGTTATTTTACTCAGTCACTTATTTGTTTTTCTGTTTTTTTGTTGTTCTTTTTGTTCTCTTATCTCTCTTACTTGAATCTAACAGAACATCTCTAGCCTTTCCTTCTATTTTTCCTCCTTTTCTCCTCTCCTTCATGTTCCTAGTTTCCACATCAGCTAGTTCTCCTCCCAGTCTCCAGGTATGTCTGAGTGAACGTCACCTCTGTGAAATTGACTCGACTTTGGCCAGTCTACTGGGAAATTATCCTTTGTCAGTCTGTCACACACTCAACTCTGTGTGTCTGTGCATGTGTGTGTGTGTAGGTCAGGGTACTTAAAATTTCATTTGTTATTTCATTACGTGGCCATGAATGACTTTTCCAACGACAATAATTCAGAGTCTAGTTAGGCTAATGTAATTCAACATTTCAATATGTAATTTCACTAATACCAATAGGCCTAGTGCCCATCAATACAGATTAGCCTGTAGATATTAGATATAAGACATTTACTCCGGAAGATGCATCAGCTGCTTGGCGCTGTAAAGGGGTTAACTGATTGGGGTTAACTAGGTTTAAGATGGTAGTGATTGGGGTTAACTCGGTTTAAGATGGTAGTGATTGGGGTTAACTAGGTTTAAGCTGGTAGTGATTGGGGTTAACTAGGTTTAAGCTGGTAGTGATTGGGGTTAACTAGGTTTAAGCTGGTAGTGATTGGGGTTAACTAGGTTTAAGATGTTAGTGATTGGGGTTAACTAGGTTTAAGCTGGTAGTAATTGGGGTTAACTAGGTTTAAGCTGGTAGTGATTGGGGTTAACTAGGTTTAAGCTGGTAGTGATTGGGGTTAACTAAGTTTAAGATGTTAGTAATTGGGGTTAACTAGGTTTAAGCTGGTAGTGATTGGGGTAACTAGGTTTAAGCTGTAGCTGATTGGGGTTAAACTAGGTTTAAGATGTTAGTGATTGGGTTAACGTAGGTTTAAGATGGTAATGTGATTGGGGTTAACTAGGTTTAAGATGTTAGTGATTGGGGTTACCTAGGTTTAGAGTGTTAGTATTTGGTTAACTAGGTTTAAGATGTTATATTGGGGTAAACTAGGTTTAAGATGTAGTGATTGGGTTAACTAGTTTAATTCTGTATGTGATTGGGGGTAACTAGGTTTTATCTGGTACTTATTGGGTAACTAGGTTTTAAGCTGTATGATATGGGGAACTAGGTTATACGCTCGCGTAGTCGATTGGGTAACTAGTTTAGAGGGTATGATTGGGTAACTAGTTTAAGATGTAGTGATTGGGTAACTAGGTTTAGATCTATGGTTAACTAGTAGTGATTGGGGTAACTAGGTTTAAGCTGTAGTGATTTGGTAACTAGGTTAAGACTAGTATGATTGCTGGGTAACTAGGTTTAAGATGTGTAGTGATGTGGACGAGTTAAGATGGTATGATTGGGGTAACTAGGTTTAAGATGTTAGATGGGTAACTAGGTTTAAGAGATTAGGTGGTTAACTAGGTTAAGATGTAGTGATTGGGTTAACTAGTTTAATGTTAGTGATTGTGTTACTAGGTTTAAGATGCTAGGAGATTGGGGTTAACTAGGTTAAGATGTAAAGTGATTGGGGTAAAACTAGGTTTAAGATGTTAGGATGGTAACAGGTTAAATTGGGTAGACTGATTGAATTGTAAGTAACTAGGTTTAATCTGATGTAGTGATTGGGGTTAACTAGTTTAAGCTGGTATGTGATTGGGGTTAACTAGTTTAAGCAGGTTAGTGATTGGGTAACTAGGTTTAAGATGTTAGTGATTGGGGTAACTAGGTTTAAGATGGTAGTGATTGGGGTTAACTAGGTTTAAGATGTTAGTGATTGGGTTAACTAGTTTAAATGTTAGTGATTGGGTAACTAGGTTTAAAGATGTTAGTGATTGGGTTAACTAGGTTTAAATCGTTAGTGATTGGGTAACTAGGTTTAAGCTGCGTAGTATTGGGTAACTAGTGTAAGCTGTAGTGATGGGTACATTGAGATGTATATATGGTACTAGTTAGATGTAGGATTGGGTAACTGTTTAAGATGTTAGTGATTGGGGTAACTAGGTTTATAGAGTTAGGTGATTGGGTAGGAGGTGACAAGCAGAAGAACGGTTTTCCAATCCGGAGCTCCCGGAATTCACTGGCAAATGCTAAGCATTGGATGTTTGTATGTGCACTTATGGTGTGCATGTGTGCCTGTCTGTGTGTGTGTGCCTGTCTGTGTGTGCCTGTCTGTGTGTGTGTGGTGTGTGTGTGTGTGTGTGTGTGTGTGTGTGTGTGTGTGTGTGGTGTGTGTGGTGTGTGTGTGTGTGGTGTGTGTGTGTGTGGTGTGCCTGTCTGTGTGTGTGTGTGTGTGTGTGTTGTGCGCCTGTCTCTGTTGTGTGGTGTGTGTGTGTGTGTGTGTGTGGCCTTGTGTGTGTGGCCCTAAGTTCCTTACCCAGTATAGCCAGCACAAGTGTTCCTTCAGCACTCCATTGACCAGAGCAGACAAAGTAGATGGCTGCAGGGCGTCTCCCTGGCGGATGAGATACTCTCCCGGCGCAGCAGAATGACGTCTTGATGATGAGGGACAGGGAGCGCAGACACCCCCTACTGGCCGACTCAAACAGCGGCAGCTGCAGCAGCTCTTTGTTTAAGGTGCATGCGATGTCTGCCCTCAGCTCATCTGGAAGTCCTTCACAAACTAGTGAAGCAGAATAGAAAGGGAATAAAAATATGAGCGATTGAGTTGGGCACAGAGGGTTTGACAGATGAAGATGGAAGTTGAAGAGGTGGCACAGGGGAAGAGAGGCAAAACAATGATAGGACTTGAGAAAATAACTGACAGAAGAATCAACACAGGAGGAACAGCAGCATTGAAAAAAGGAAACAAAGACAGACAGCAGAGAGAGAGAGAGAGAGAGGAGAGAGAGAGAGGGAAAAGAAGGAGAGAAGAGAGAGAGAAGGGGAAAGAGAAGAGAGGAGAGAAGAGAGAGAGAGAGAGAGAGGGGGAAAGAGAAGAGAGGAGAGAAGAGAGAGAGAGAGGGGAAAGAGAAAAGAGAGAGAAGAGAGAGAGAGAGAGAGGGGGAAAGAAGAGAGAGGAGGAGAGAAGAGAGAGAGAAGAGAGAAGAGAGGAGATCGAGATTGAGAGAGAGAAGGGAGAGAAGAGAGAGAGAAGAGAGAAGAGAGGGAAAAGAAGAGACAGTGAGAGCGAGGCATGAGAGACAGTCAGAGCGAGACAGTGAGTGACAGAGAGAGAGAGTGAAGCAAGGCGTGAGTGACAGAGCGAGACAGTGAGAGCAAGGCGTGTGACAGAGAGACAGTGAGAGCAAGCGTGAGTGACAGAGCGAGACAGTGAGAGCAAGGCATGAGTGACAGAGCGAGACAGTGAGAGCAAGCGTGATGTGAAGAGAGAGACAGTGAGAGCATAGATGTGAGTGACAGAGAGAGACAGTGAGAGCAGGTCGTGAGTGACAGAGCGAGACAGTGAGAGCAAGGCGTGAGTGAAGAGAGAGACAGTGAGAGCATAGATGTGAGTGACAGGAGAGAACAGTGAGAGCAAGGTGTGAGTGACAGAGAGAGACAGTGAGAGCAAGGCGTGAGTGACAGAGCGAGACAGTGAGAGCAAGGTGTGAGTGACAGAGAGAGACAGTGAGAGCAAGGCGTGAGTGAGAGCGAGACAGTGAGAGCAAGGTGTGAGTGACAGAGAGAGACAGTGAGAGCAAGGCGTGAGTGACAGAGCGAGACAGTGAAAGCAAGGCGTGAGTGACAGAGCGAGACAGTGAGAGCAAGGCGTGAGTGACAGAGAGACAGTGAGAGCAAGGCGTGAGTGACAGAGCGAGACAGTGAGAGCAAGGCATGAGTGACAGAGAGAGACAGTGAGAGCAAGGCTGAGTGACAAGAGAGACAGTGAGAGCAAGCGTGAGTGACAGAGCGAGACAGTGAGAGCAAGGCGTGAGTAAAAGAGAGAGCAGTGAGAGCAGGTCGTGAGTGACAGAGCGAGACAGTGAGAGCAGAGTGATGAGAGAGAGAGACAGTGAGCATAGATGTGAGTAGAGAGAGAGACAGTGAGCAAGGCGTGACAGAGAGAACAGTGAGAGCAAGCGTGAGTGACAAGCGAGACAGTGAGAGACAAGTGTATGAGAGAGAGACAGTGAGAGCAAGGTGAGTGAGAGGAGAGACAGTGAGAGCATAGCGTGAGTGAGAAGACAGTGGAGCAAGGCGTGAGTACAGAGAGAGACAGTGAGAGCAAGGCGTGAGTGACAGAGCGAGACAGTGAGAGCAAGGCGTGAGTGACAAGAGAGACAGTGAGAGCAAGGCGTGAGTGACAGAGAGAGACACAGTGAGGCAGTTGTGAGTGACGGAGCGAGACAGTGAGGCAAGCGTGAGTGACAGAGCGAGACATGAGAGCAAGGCATGAGTGACAGAGAGAGACAGTGAGAGCAAGGCTGAGTGACAGAGAGACAGTGAGAGCAAGGCGTGATGACAGAGCGAGACAGTGAGAGCAAGCGTAATGGCAGGGGTGAGTGACAGAGAGAGACAGTGAGAGCATAACGTGAGATCGTGTGAGACAGTAGAGCAAGGCGTGAGTGACAGAAGAGACAGTGAGAGCAAGGCGTGAGTGACAGAGAGAGACAGTGAGAAGCAAAAGATGAGTGACAGAGAGAGACAGTGAGAGCAAGGCGTGAGTGACAGAGCGAGACATGAAGCAAGCGTGAGTGACAGAGAGAGACAGTGAGAGCAATGCGTGAGTGACAGAAGACAGTGAGAGCATAGAGGTGTGACAGAGAGAGACAGTGAGAGCAGTCGTGATGACAGAGCGAGACAGTGAGAGCAAGGCTGAGTAGAGAGAGAGACAGTGAGAGCATAGATGTGAGTGACAGAGAGAGACAGTGAGAGCAAGGTGTGATGACAGAGAGAACAGTGAGAGCAAGGCTGAGTGACAGAGCGAGACAGTGAGAGCAATGTGAACAGAGAGAGACAGTGAGAGCAAGGCGTGAGTGAGAGCGAGACAGTGAGAGCAAGGTGTGAGTGACAGAAGAGACAGTGAAGCAAGGCTGAGTGACAGAGCAGACAGTGAAGCAAGGCGTGAGTGACAGAGCGAGACAGTGAGAGCAAGCGTGAGTGTACAGAGAGACAGTTGAGAGCAAGGCGTGAGTGACAGAGCGAGACAGTGAGAGCAAGGCATGATGACAGAGAGAGACAGTGAGAGCAACGTGAGTGACAAGGAGAGACAGTGAGACAAGGCGTGATACAGAGCGAGACAGTGAGAGCAAGGCGTGAGTAAAAGAGAGAGACAGTGAGAGCAGGTCGTGAGTGAAGAGCGAGGACAGTGAGAGAAGGCTGAGTGAAGAAGAGACAGTGAGAGCATAGATGTGATGAGAGAGAGAGACAGTGAGAGCAAGGGTGCGTGACAGAGAGAGACAGTGAGAGCAAGCGTGAGTGACAGAGCGAGACAGTGAGAGCAAGTGTGAGTGACCGAGAGAGAGACAGTGAGAGCAAGCGTGAGTGAGAGCGAGAGACAGTGAGAGCATAGACGTGAGTGAGAGAGACAGTGAGAGCCAAGCGCGTGAGTGACAGAGAGAGACAGTGAGAGCAAGGCGTGAGTGACAGAGCAGACAGTGAGAGCAAGGCGGAGTGACAGAAGAGACGTGAGCAGTTGTGAGTGACGAGCGAACAGTGAGAGCAAGCGTGAGTGACGAGCGAGACAGTGAGAGCAAGGCATGAGTACAAGAGAACAGTGAGAGCAAGCGTGAGTGACAGAGAGACAGTGAGAGCAAGGCGTGAGTGACAGACGAGACAGTAAGCAAGGCGAATGCAGGCTGTGATGACAGAAGAACAGTGAGGCATAGACGTGAGTAGAGACGTGTGAGACAGTGAGAGCAAGCAGTGAAGGACAGAGAGAACAGTGAGAGCAAGGCGTGAGTGACAGAAGAAGACAGTGAGAGCCAAGGCGTGAGTGACAAGAGAGACAGTGAGAGCAAGGCGTGAGTGACAGAGCGAGACAGTGAGAGCAAGGCGTGATGACAGAGAGAGACAGTGAGAGCAATGCGTGAGTGACAGAGAGAGACAGTGAGAAGCAGGTTGTGAATGACGGAGCGAGACAGTGAGAGCAAGCGTGAGTGACAGAGCGAGACAGTGAGAGCAAGGCGTGAGTGACTGAAGAAGACAGTGAGAGCAAGCGTGAGTGACAGAGAGAGACAGTGAGAGCAAGGCGTGAGTATAGAGCAGACAGTGAGAGCAAGCTGAATGGCAGGGTGAGTGACAGAGAGAGACATGAGAGCATAGATGTGAGAGAGACGTGTAGACAGGAGAGCAGGCGTGATGACAGAGAGAACAGTGAGAGCAAGCGGATGACAGAGCGAGACAGTGAGAGCAGGCGTAGTGACAAGAGAGACAGTGAGAGCAAGGCGTGAGTGAGAGCGAGAACAGTGAGAGCAAGGCGTGAGGACAGTGAGAGCAAGTCGTGAGTGACAAGAGAGACAGTGAGAGCAAGGCGTGAGTGACAGGAAAACATGAGAGCAAGCGTGAGTGACAGAGAGAGACAGTGAGAGCAAGTGTGAGTGACAGGAAAGACAGTGAGAGCAAGGCGTGAGAGACAGAAGAGACATGAGAGCAAGGCGTGAAGACAGAGAGAGCAGTGAGAGCAAGCGTGAGTGACACAGAGAGACAGTGAGAGCAAGGCTGAGATACGAGAGAGACAGTGAGAGCAAGCGTGAGTGACAGACAGACAGTGAGAGCTAGGCGTGAGACAGAGGAGACAGTGAGAGCAAGGCGTGAGTGAGAGGAGAAACAGTGAGCAAGCGTGAGTGACAGATAGAGCAAGTCGTGAGTGACAGAGAGAGAGACAGTGAGAGCAAGCGTGAGTGACAGGGAAAGACAGTGAGAGCAAGCGGATGACAGAGAGACAGTGAAGCAAGCGTGATGACAGGAAAAACATGAGAGCAAGCGTGAGAGACAGAGAGAGACAGTGAGACAAGGCTGAAGACAGAGCATGAGACAGCGAGTGACAGAGAAACAGTGAGAGCAAGCGTGAGTGACAGAGAGAACAGTGAGAGCATAGACGTCAGAAGGTCTTAGCCTTCTGTTGTTTCAACCCACCTCACTGACGTCGATCCGTTGTTGACAGACCAGGTGTCTGGAAGCACTCCAGCATGCGTTGCTCCAGGCCTGGGCAGGCGGTGGACCCGGATGAAGTCCTTCAGGTCCTTGGTACGGTGTGTGTAGAGGGAGCGCCGAGAGTACATCCTCTGAATGATGCTGTCACGTTACCAACACCACCGCATGCATCAGGGCTGGAGCGAGGACAAGGACTGGTTAATGTTTGTTGTGTGTGTGTGTGTGTTGTGTTGGTGTGTGTGTGTGTGTGTGTGTGGTGTGTGTGTGTGTTGTGTGTGTGTGTGTGTGTGTGTGTGTGTGTGTGTGTGTGTGTTGTGTGTGTGTGTGTGTGTGTGTGTGTGTTGTGATCTGTGTTTGAGTTGTGTTCAATTTAAGAATCAGTATTATATTAATACATAACGATAGAAACAAAAACAGTTTCATATACAGTGCATTCAAAAAGTATTCAGACCCCTTTCCTTTTTCCAAAAATGAAAAAGGGAATGGGATAAACACATTTTTCCCTCATTAATCTACACATAATACCCATAATGACAAAGCAAAAACAGATTTATAAAAAAAAACAGACCCTTTGCTTCATATGGCGCTCAGGTGCATTCTGCTTACATTGATCATCCTTGAGATGTTTCTACAACTTGACTGGAGTCCACCTGTGGTAAATTCAATTGATTGGACATGATTTGAAAGGCACAC